>NC_141039.2:48310000-48385000 GCF_052040795.2 Danio rerio
TCAGACACAATATTCATTCTGTCTCCACAGCAGCAGGACTTTATATTCTATTATTTCTGTTCAGTGACAAGACTTTAGTCTAAGCAAAGTCAGACCTTAATGTCCTAATTAAATCGTCAAAATCAAGCCATGATCATATTTTATTTGGGTAAAATAAGCGTCATCTAGAGGCCTTTGCCTTTCATATGAGCCACTTCTAATATTAAATTATGTAATACTAAGTCAAGTTATTATTTGTTGTTCCTAAAACTTCCTAAGACTTTTGTCAGGTAGTGTAATGTTGAGATACTCCTTGTAGCTTTTAGATTTGTTTCACGACATATAATGCTTAACCCAAGACCCTATAGGAAAAATATACTACTATATTCTATACTAAAATATACTACTAAACACAACCATCAATAAAAATTCCACACAAGATCCATATTTGCAGAGCAGGTAAAGCAGCGTAACGAAGTACAAAAATCTTTAAATAAACAATGACCGTGCGCTTGAGTCCAACGCGGTGCCTAATTAACCGACAAGATATAAATGACACCATTTGGAGAAGCTCTATTACGAGGCAAACGGGGGGGGGGGAAAGAAAAACTCCAGCTGTTTGCTAGATATCCCAATTGTGCGTGTGTGATATTTTGCAAGATTCAATTAGGCTAATGCAAGTTCGAGGTACAAAAACTAAAAGGATAATTAATCCGCGAGCGGCCGAGCAACCAGAAAGTGATAAACGCACAGTACGGTCATCAGCATCACGCTGGGTTCGCTCATGACGCCGATGTTATCTCTTATCAGTAATTGTAGTGATATTCGAGCATCAAAGATATGCAGTAAAACAAGAGGCAAAAGCACATCTAGAATATCCAGAGAGCCAATTAACAGATTTCTGGATGCACTTAGACACCGCAGCGAGCTTCTTCACACCCTCCTGTGAGCCAGCAAATGCGCCAGCTATCGATATTCTGCAACCGCTAATTAATCAGAACAAGTCCGTTTGGGACGCAAGAAAATGGTGTTAACACTAAAGGAAGCCGGTAATGCTGTAGGCGCCGCTGCGAACAAACTGTTCCTTAAATGAGTGCTTTTTGATAAAGTGATGTTTTGTTTTAGAAATAGGCAGTGGTGGATGAAGTGTTCAAGTGTTGAGGAGTCTTTTTTAGTTTTACTTGACCACAAGTGCATGTTTACGTAAAAAAGAAATTAAAGAGTTAAACGAATCATTAACATGAGTCATTAACTGGAGACTCGCTCTGAGCAGATCATTTTGAATCAGGGAGTCATTAACTGGAGACACACTCTGACTTGATTGTTTGAATCAGTGAATCTTTAATCAAAAAATATCTATGAGCAGCTCATTTGAATCAGTGAGTCATTAACTGAATACTCACTCTGAGGAGTTCATTTGAAACAGTGAATCTTTAACTAGAGCCTTGCTCTAAACTATTAATTGAATCAGTGAATTATTTGAGACTCACTCTAACCAGAACATTTAAATCTGTGTATTGTGACAAAAGACTTATTCTTACTGAATCATTTTAATCTGTGAATCATTAACTGGAGACTCGCTCTGAGCAGATCATTTTGAATCAGGGAGTCATTAACTGGAGACTCACTCTGACTTGATTGTTTGAATCAGTGAATCTTTAATCAAAAAATATCTATGAGCAGCTCATTTGAATCAGTGAGTCATTAACTGAATACTCACTCTGAGGAGTTCATTTGAAACAGTGAATCTTTAACTAGAGCCTTGCTCTAAACTATTAATTGAATCAGTGAATTATTTGAGACTCACTCTAACCAGAACATTTAAATCTGTGTATTGTGACAAAAGACTTATTCTGACTGAATCATTTTAATCTGTGAATCATTAACTGGAGACTCGCTCTGAGCAGATCATTTTGAATCAGTGAGTCATTAACCTTAGACTCACTCTGACTTGATTGTTTGAATCAGTGAATCTTTATTCAAAAAATTACAATGAGCAGATCATTTGAATCAGTGAATCATTAACTAAATACTTACTCTGAGGAGATCACATGAAACAGTGAATCTTTAACTAGAGCCTTAATCTAAACAATTCATTGAATCAGTGAGTCATTTGAGACTCACTCTAACCAAATCATTTAAATCTGTGTATTGTGACAAAAGACTTATTCTGACTGAATCATTTTAATCAGTGAATCATTAACTGGAGACTCGCTCTGAGCAGATCATTTTGAATCAGTGAGTCATTAACTTTAGACTCACTCTGACTTGATTGTTTGAATCAGTGAATCTTTATTCAAAAAAATGACAACGAGCAGATCATTTGAATCAGTGAGTCATTTACTAAATACTTGCTCTGAGCAGATCATATGAAACAGTGAATCTTTAACAAGAGCCTTGCTCTAAACAATTCATTGAATCAGTGAGTCATTGGAGACTCACTCTAACCAGATCATTATATCTGTGTATTGTGACAAAAGACTTATTCTGAATGAATCATTTGAATCAGTAAGACATTAACTGGAGACTCCCTCTGAAAGGGTAATTTGAATCAGTAAACCATTAACTGGAGACTCGCTCTGAGCTCACTCTAAGAGGATCATTTGAATCAATGAGTCATAAACTGGAGACTCACTCTAAGTGAATCATTTGAATCAGTGAGTCATTAACTGGAGACTCACTCTAAGTGGATCATTTGAATCAATGAGTCCTTAACTGGAGACTCACTCTAAGAGGATCATTTGAATCAATGAGTCATTAACTGGAGACTCACTCTAAGTGGATCATTTGAATCAATGAGTCCTTAACTAGAGACTCACTCTAAGAGGAACATTTGAATCAGTGAGTCATTAACTGGAGTACCACTTTGACCAGATCATTTGTACTGTGAATCATTTAAGAACCGATTTATTACATATACTGAAAAGATTCAGCTCATTCTCTATCACTCTCAGAAGGACATGATTTATTTAGTAAACCATTAACTGGAGACTCGCTCTGAGCTCACTCTAAGAGGATCATTTGAATCAATGAGTCATAAACTGGAGACTCACTCTAAGTGAATCATTTGAATCAGTGAGTCATTAACTGGAGACTCACTCTAAGTGGATCATTTGAATCAATGAGTCCTTAACTGGAGACTCACTCTAAGAGGATCATTTGAATCAATGAGTCATTAACTGGAGACTCACTCTAAGTGGATCATTTGAATCAATGAGTCCTTAACTAGAGACTCACTCTAAGAGGAACATTTGAATCAGTGAGTCATTAACTGGAGTACCACTTTGACCAGATCATTTGTACTGTGAATCATTTAAGAACCGATTTATTACATATACTGAAAAGATTCAGCTCATTCTCTATCACTCTCAGAAGGACATGATTTATTTAGTAAACCATTAACTGGAGACTCGCTCTGAGCTCACTCTAAGAGGATCATTTGAATCAATGAGTCATAAACTGGAGACTCACTCTAAGTGAATCATTTGAATCAGTGAGTCATTAACTGGAGACTCACTCTAAGTGGATCATTTGAATCAATGAGTCCTTAACTGGAGACTCACTCTAAGAGGATCATTTGAATCAATGAGTCATTAACTGGAGACTCACTCTAAGTGGATCATTTGAATCAATGAGTCCTTAACTAGAGACTCACTCTAAGAGGATCATTTGAATCAGTGAGTCATTAACTAAAGTACCACTTTGACCAGATCATTTGTACTGTGAATCATTTAAGAACCGATTTTTTACATATACTGAAAAGATTCAGCTCATTCTCTATCACTCTCAGAAGGACATGATTTATTAAATATAGTGAAGCAAAATGCTTTAGAATTGAACAGAATGTTTCCCAGAATAAAATGCAAAAAATGTTCTGAATTACATATCAAAACTACTTTATTTAGTGTTTTAGGGTTGTTTAAATTAGCATTTAGCACACAGGCTGAATTATTTCTCGTTCTACAAACGCTTTTACAACATTATACAGAAGTGATGAAAAGGGAGTCCAGTTACACATTTTGGCTAAATAATAGGAATGTTGGAAAATTCATCACGTCTACAGACGGCGAATAAATCAAAGACAACAATATAGTGTCGAATGGAAGGCAAAGACATTTCTGAGGCATTTCATACTGACCTTTTTCCCATAATAATAATGTGCTTTTTTTTCTGGAGATACACTTCAGGACTGTTATAAATAGCCTTCTGGAAAATGCATCTGTGTATCAGGAGGAGTACATTTGAGACTGCTAATTCAGAGACAAAACAACAAACCCAGCCAAGACACATCATCACTGAGACGGACTGATCTGGCGGAGAACAGTTATGAATAATAAAATTTGCAAATTTATGAGCTGAACTAGAGTGCAGACATTGTTTGGTGAATGTTATTTCCCTTCAAATTAATTTCATAAAAGATAAAATCCACACTCACCGGCCACTTTATTAGGTACACCTTACTAGTACTGGGTTGGACCCAGTTTTGCCTTCAGAACTGCCTTCATTATTCATGGCATAGATTCAACAAGATGCTTAGATGTTTTAAAAAGCGAGCGATTGGTCCACACTGTAAAAAATCTGACCTTAAATTCACAGTAAATTACTGGCTAATAATTGCATTACTTTCACAGTGAAATGCTGTATGTAAATTCACTGCAAATTACAGTGAGGTGGTTCACAGTAATTTACTGTGCTTTTGTCACATTAAATTACTTTGAAATTACAGTCATATAGTGTAACTTCACAGTAGTAAAGTCCATTACTGTGATTTCACAGAATTAACTATATTTTACTGTGAAGCAGGCTTTCCTTGGCTATTTATTCTGGCATTTACCCTGACTTTGAAATCATTTTGGGTGTTTAACAGTGTTTGGTTTTATGAATAAATTACTTTTGTTCAAGTTTATTAAGCTTTTGGTTAAGCACAAAGTTATGTTCATTAAAAATTATTTCATATTTCCACATTAACCTTATGAAACTTAATGGTGCAGGGCACCCAAAAATGAGAATTTACTATGACAGTGGTTCTCAAACTGTGGTACGTGTACCACTAGTGGTACGCAGGCTTCCTTCAAGTGGTACGCAGAGGAATGAAATATGTCATGTACATGCTACACACATTTAAAAATTTATCAAAAATTATGTACATAATAAGCCATATATGACATATAGCCTATATTTCTGAGGTAATCTGCCACATTTTTTTAACTGTGCAGAGCTGTAACTGCTTTACTTGGCCTACTGCGCTACTGTATTTCAATACTGCTCATTTTGGTGGTACTTGAAGAGACAATTTTTTCTGAGGTGGTACTTGAAAAAAATTTGAGAAACACTGTACTATGACATTCATATCGTTTTAAAACAGCAGGATTTCTTTTCAAGTTATCTTTGAAGACGTAAGCAAATTGTTTTGGGGGCTGCAATATCATTCTGTTATTTCTAAATATCAAAAAAAAAAGTGCCAATACTAGTATAAAATTTGTTTGTATTAATGCCTATGTTGAATGAAATAAAAAAAAGGAATTCCTATAACCAGGTAATAATTATAGTAATTAGCTGTAATCATGATGCCTACCCTAATTTCACAATAACATTATGAAAACAACACATTACTGGGAATTTTTACAGTTAATTCCTGTAAAGCGATACTAATGTAATTTACTGTGAAAAATTAAAGTAACATTTTGTGAAAATCTGGACATTTTTTATAGTGCATATTTTAAATTTCTGTCCGGAGAGGTCATGTTTTGATCCTCCATTGGTCTCACGCAATCATGTGATGCGATTTTGCAGTTCAGAATTCACCAAGCGTGAACTTTTTAACGCAGCGACCAGCAAAACTTGATGCACGACCTTACGTTTCCGATTTGACGCATTCATGCGAGTATGAATGGAAGTCTATGGGGAGAAAAGAGCAGTGTGACCACAACTCAACGTCCTATATGCAATGACAGACTGTCACTAGTGGGCGGGTGACACATACAAAGTGAGAATGTCAATCAAAGTGTTTCTGCAGACTGTTTTTATGAAGTGTGATTATAAAAAAAATAAAATTAATACATTTTTACCATTAAAAGCTGATTATATTCACACACTGTGACCACACAACTCTTTAAACTCCTCATAAAAGTGATTTTGCACAATTTTATTTCCATATTTAATTATTATTACCTACTTAGTACTAAAAATTGTTATTCAAGAGTTCACACTTAGCTGATGATCTATCAAAAGCTTGTTTGGCATGCTGTCCTGGGAGAGAGCCCCGAGCTCAAGGGATCCTCGAGCCCGGGGCTTCCTCCCGTTCGCAGAGCGAGAGGGAAGCCTGAGCTCGGTGAATCTCAGAGCCCCCCCGCTGCGGTAGCAAAAGGAACACGTGGAAAAAAAGGAGGTTAGACAAGTGCTTGACTGTTATGCATGTTGTATATCTTTGGATGGTGGGAGGAAACCGGAGAACCCAGGGAAAACCCACGCGGAAACGGGGAGAATATACAAACTCCTCACAGAAACGCCTGGCGTGACCAGGACCGGCAGTGTTCTTGCTGTAGGGCTCATAGTGCTAACCACTGGGCCGCCGTGCCGTCCGATCAATGGTAAAGGAGGAGAAGTGGGGAGGAAGGGGGGTTTTCTTCCAAACAAGGATAAAATAAACTGAAAACTGTGGTTATTTATAGTAGCTTAGGGCTCATATGATTGGAAGATAATGATTAGCTAATACGAGACCGGCCGTGATTCTTCAAAAGCATGTGATCCTCTCGACATTCGTTTATAAATAAAACTCACTTAAACGCAACAGATTTTACAATTACAGTTCAATTTTCTAGAAATTTATCCAAAATGTAAGCACTATTCAAACCTTGAAAACACTATAATATAAATGTAAGCATTTACAAGGACTTTCAGCACCTGTATAAACACTGAACACAAAAAAAGAGAGTTTGAAAAATGTCGAAAACTGGTAACCATTGACTTCCATTGTAGAAAAAAATACTATGAAAGTCACAGGATCAATTATTTTTTTAAATATATATTTTTGCCTCGCAGCAAGAAGGTCGCTGGTTCGAGTCCTGCTGGCATTTCTGTGTGGAGTTTGCATGTTCTCCCTGTGTTGGCATGGGTTTCCTCCACAGTCCAAACGCATGCGCTGTATGGGTGAATTGAATAAACTAAATTGGCTGCAGTGTGTATGTGTGATGGATGTTTCCCAGCACTAGGTAGGTGTAAAACATATGCCGGAATAGTTGATGGTTCATTCCGTTGCCGTGACCCCTGATAAATAAAGGAACTAACCCAAAGGAATATGAATCAATTTTCAAGTTCTGTCATCCGTGATAAGACATTTGTTCCTTACAATATAGGCAAACCCAGCCTCACACACACGTTTAGTGATGGAGATCAAGATTAAATGTGTTTTATATTTAATCCTCCTTCCATTCTTTAAAACACACCCCACAAATTCCACTTTCTGTCCATATATACGTCTCATCATCCACTCTATCTCCGGTTAAAACCTCTGGCCTTTCTTTACGATTTATGCCAGTAATAACAGAAAATAAATTTCAGTGATTGTTTTCTCCGCGTTTGCAGAAACAAATCGCTTCATCACCCAAAAAAACCTGCCATTAAATCTCTGAAACCCAAACCAACGGCCACACGTCAAAAAGTTTTTCCAAAAGCAGTACGAGCAAATGACTTTCTGCAGGTTTTATGGTATTGCGCGGGGTGTGCTTGTGATTGTAGCTTTTCACCTTTTTGACAGATCAATAAGAGCGTGGAGTCTCTGCGTTTGGATTTGTGGTTGTAATGTTCCGTATTGTGAGCAGGACGGTGACAGCAGTTCGTCAGCACATTCACATCAGCTCAACACTGCAGACTGCTGCACTGCATCACAAGAAAACGGACTTTAGCGATACAGAACAATACAGAAGAAAATCATAAATATTACATCCTCAAAAAAATGCATGGTGCAAATTATACAGTGGGGGAAATAAGTTTTGAACACGTCATGCTTTTTTCCAGGGAATAATATCTCTGAAGGAGCTGTTGACATGAAATTAGTACCTACAAATTTTAAGAGGAACACTTTTGTACGTTTTAGTTACTAATATGTACCGTTGAGCTATTAATATGTGAAGTTTAGTTTTAAACTAATTTCGAGAGGAGCATGTGCTCATGATTTACCCAGCTGGTCCACATTAACTAATTATGATCCTCCAATCAAAGGATCCCAAATCACTATATATATCCTCATTTCCTTTCTACAACTATCTTCGACTGGAAGAAACCCCCCTCCTCCCCTTCTTCCTCCTTTATCCAGAATGGGCGGCACCGTGGCCCAGTGACTAGCACTGTTGCCTCACAGCAAGAATACCAATGGTGTTGGGTCCTCGCTGAGCCATCTGGTATTTCTGTGTGGAGTTTGCATGTTCTCCTCGTGTCCGCGTGGGTTTCCCCCGGGTTCCCCGGTTTCCTCCCACCATCCAAATGTGCTCTATATTATGGATAAAACAAGCCTAAACCTTTTTTATAATGTCTTACTCTCAGGAAGTTCGCCTTGGCCTCAGCAGCGGGGGAGTTTGAGATAGACCTGAGCTCAATCTCCACTCGCCCTGCAAAAGGGGGGGAGCCCTGGGCTCGAGGATCCCTTGAGCTCAGGGCTCTCTCCCGGGACAGCATGCCAAACAAGCTATGTATAAATCATGAGCTAAGTGTGAACTCTTGAAGGACCTTTTAGGTACAAATTTGTACTTTATTTTAAAGATGCCACCCCAGTGAGAGCGTACCTTTATTTCTGAGAGTGTAAGAGCTTACTTTAAAAACTTTAAAGGCCATCTTTCTCAACATTAGGATTTGTTTGAACCCTCAGATTCCAGATTTTCAAACAGTTCTGATTTCATGCAAATATAATCCAATCCTAAACAAATCACAGATCAGTGAACAGCTAATTGACTCCCTCATTACTGTTTTTGTACACGATCACATTTATAAAAGTGAATGCTCCAACCATCCTTACCAAACTTTCCACATATAGCACTGATCTACAGTAATGTCAGTTATCATTACTAGACTGCTGTGAACTGACTGACAGCTGGCCTCATGTCGACTGTCACGTCCAGCAAATTCACTGCAAAAAACTGGATAAAAAAATGGGGTTAAAGCTGGACTCATGCGGGTCCATCTCCTCATGTCACATCTGTGGCCTGGCATTTCTCCGACAAATGCTAACATGTCAGCGGGTTGAAGGGCACGGGTGACACGACGCATCCAAGAGCGCCGCTGCCACGTGGATAAATTAACAATATGCAAACAAGGACCTGCCAGTGTGGTGTTTACTCACAGGGCGCAGACGCTGTCATGAGGAATTTATTCAGGCCGCAGAAACACGACTGTAAAGCAGCGCTGGGCAATTAAGTTTTTATCACCCCTTCGGATCTCTCAGCATGTGTGGGTTGAGGATGTTTCAATAGCGAGCTGCTTCTGTCGCTCCGCGGATCAGCCCAAATTTTTAAAAATACTTTAGTAAATTATCATACATACTGTAGTGTTTATGGATTGATCTGTTGTGGTGATTCTACAGTTATGATAATACAAAATTATTTTTGTGCACAAAAAAAGGCTACTAACATCTGCTAAAGACCAGAATCAGCGGCTTACAAGAGTATACTAAATACTGTAGTGTTTTTAACCATATTGTAGTGAAGTACTTGAATTAATCTGCTGTGGTGGTTCTACAGTTGCTATGGTAACAACTATAGTAATTGTTCTGTTGTAATGATTCTATAGTTGCCAGGGTAACAAAAGAACTATAGTAATTAATCTGTTGTGGTGGTTCTGCAGTTGCTATGGTAACAACTATAGTAATTGTTCTGTTGTGATGATTCTATAGTTGCCAGGGTAACAAAAGAACTATAGTAATTAATCTGTTGTGGTGGTTCTGCAGTTGCTATGGTAACAACTATAGTAATTGATCTGTTGTGATGATTCTATAGTTGCCATGGTAACAAAAGAACTATAGTAATTGATCTGTTGTGGTGGTTCTATCGTTGCTTTGGTAACACAAACACTATAGTATTTTATTGCTTGTGGTGATTGTACGGTTGCTATGGTAACATAACTAGTAAGTGATCTGTTGTGGTGATTCTATAGTTGCTATGGCAACCCAAGAACTATAGTAATTCATCTGTTCTGGTGATTAAATAGTGGCTATGGTAGCATGATATTAATTTGCTATATTAATATATTAATATTAATTTGCTGTCATGGTGATTTTATAGTTGCTATGGTAACATAGCTATAACAATTGATTTGTTGTGGTGATTTAATAGTTGCTATGGTAACTTGACTATTAACTTGTCTTTCGTGGTGATTTTATAATTGCTATGGTAACAACTATAATTTTTGATTTGTCATGGTGATTTTATAGTTGCTATGGCAACATAACTATAGTAATTGGACTGTTGTGGTGATTTAATAATGGCTTTGGTAATATGACAATATTAATTGATCTGTCATGGTGATTTTATAGTTGTTATGGTTACAACTATAGTAATAATTCATCTGTTGTGGTGATTCAATAGTTGCTATGGGAAAATGACTATTAATTTGTCGTTTGTGGTGATTTTGTAATTGCTATGGTAACAACTATAGTAATTGATCTGTTGTGGCAATTCTGTAGTTTCCATGGTAACAAGAACTATAGTAATTTATCGCTTGTGGGGATTCTATAGTTGCTATGGTAACATGACTATATCAATTGATCTGTCGAGGTGATTTTACAGCTGCTATTGTGACACAATAACTACTAATTAATCTTTTGTGGTGATTATACAGTTGCCATGGTAACAAAAACTAGTAATTGATTGGTTGAGGTGCTTCTATAGTTGCTATGGTGACTGTTAATTGGTCGGTCATGGTGATTTTATAGTTGCTATGGTGACATGACTATATTAATTGGTGTGTCATGGCAATTATATAGTTGCTATGGTAACATGACAAAAGTAATTGCTCAGTTGTGGTGATTCTATCGTTGTTTGGTAACATGACTAAATTAATTGGTTTGACTTGGTGATTTTATAGTTGCTATGGTAACATGACAATAGTAATTGATCTGTTATTGTGATTTTATAGTTGCTATGGTAACAACAACTATAATAATTTATCTGTTCTGGTGTTTCTATAGTTACTGTGGTAACACTATAGTAATCTATTTTAATGAGCTAATACTGTACTTTTCTGCAAATATAAGGTATATGATACTCACCACAGTTAACTGTGGTAAAAACTGAAGTATACCACAGTGTTTATTACAATTTATCAGTTCACTATAGCCCTTCAACAAAAACAGATAGCCCTGTAGTTTTCACAAGCGTCGTCACGCAAGCTTCACATATCACAGTTGCACAAAGTTCTCAAATAAGTGTTGACAACACCAGGTACAGTACGTACGCCTCCCTGTGGCTCCTATGGCAAAGTCAGAGGTGAAAAATCAATACCCCCCCCAGAGCCAATCCATCAGCACCCCGTAACGCACCAGGATTCTGACAGAAAGATGACAAATGGAGCCATCAGGACCATTGCTGGAGCTCAGAGTCCATGGTGCCGTCGCTGGAGATCTGACACATATACATCATGAAGCCAGGGGTCTGGATCAGCTCTTGGGGGACGCGGGTCAGTGTGGAGGTTCTGGTTAGTCCTGTCAGGTGAGATGGAGCACCGCGTTCATCAGGTTGTTGACTGTGGGTGTATGAACACGCAACGCTCCATGAGCAGCTGCAGGGACATGAGCACACGCTGGATATAGGTAAATAAAATAAATTATAATGAGAATTTTTTTTTAAAAATAAATACAATAAAATAAATAAATAAATAAATCATAAATAAGTAAAATAAGATGTAATAAAAAATTAAATAAAAAAGAATAAAACAAGATCAAAATAAATAGCAGCGTGGTGGCTCAGTAGTTAGCACTGTCTCCTTACGGCAAGAAGGTCGCTGATTCGAGCCTCGGCTGGGTCAGTTGGCATTTCTTTGTGGAGTTTGCAAGTTGCATGTTGATTGTGTACAGGTGTTTCCCATTGATGGGTTGCAGCTGGAAGGGAATCCGCTGCATAAAACATATGCTGGATAATTGGTGGTTCATTCCGCTGAGGCAACCCTGAATAATAAAGGGACTAAGCTGAATAGAAAATTAATGACTGAAAAATAATTAAAATAAAATATATTATATAAAAAATAAAATAAAATGAAAAAATACTAAAATAAAATTAAAACATTTTAAATGACTAAATGTAAATGTAAATAAAAATACAATTACATAAATGAATAAAAAAGAAACATTAAAATTACAAAAATAAATATTCTTGGGAACTTTATTACAAAAATAAAAAATATAATAAAATAAATCTCATAAAATAATGAAATAAGATAAAAATAAATAAAATAACGTAATATAACAAAGTATAAAATAAAAAAATTATTAAATAAAAAATCTAAAATAAAAAAAAAATAAATTAATTAAATAGAAACATTAAAATTACAATGCTACATTATTAAATGTTCTTAGAAAATTGCTATTCTTAAATAAAATAAAATAATAATATAAAATAAGAAATAAAATAAATAAGAAATAAAATTAAATAGCTGAACTGCAAACGGCATCTGCTGTGTAAAACATATGCTGGATAAGTTGACGATTCATTTCACAGTGGCAACCCCTGATTAATAAAGGGACTAAGCAGAAAAGAAAATGAATGAATGAATAAATGAGCTAAACTGCAACTGTTTAAATATAGCAAAAAAATGCTATAAAATAGCAAATATGTTGGTAAATAAACAATAGTACACTTTTTAAAAAAGGTTGTTAATTTCCACAGTTCCTTCCATCACAAAAATAAAAACCTCATTCCACCAGAGGTCCTTAAAAGGCAAAAAAAAAAAAAAAAAAGTTTTTTATTAGCAAACCTGAGTGAAAGATAGAAAAAGTTCCCAGTGCAGTTATGTCATATCCAGAAAGTGGTAAAAAAATTATGTAATGTAAAAAATGACATAATTAACAGTCATGACAACTTGTGTTTTTGCATTACGTTAAATTAATTTAGAAAGTTAATCAGGGTTCAGCTTATATTTTTAAGCTAAACACATTTTAACTTGATGCTTTAGTCAGCTTAATTGATGCAAGTTAAAATGGCTTGTAAAGTTAAATGGGTTCCACTTAAAAATTTAAGCAAGCAACATATTTTACAGTGTATAAAAGTATATATTTTAAACATTTTCATTTTGTTTTGGAAAATTTGTATCTTTAAGTGTGTTGCTTATTTTTCTATTTTGTCAAGCCAAGTTATTTCCTAACAGAACTGATTCACAAGAACAAACATCAAAAACACCAGACCTCACCATGAAATATATTTAAACAATAGTTAAACTAATAGTCAGGTTATCTGTATAGTGGCTGTCAGTGTGATGCTCTCAAACACGAAAGACCTCATTGGCTTCTCTAAATCCCGTGCTCTGACATTTGACAAAGCTGTGTTTTACGCTCCAGAGACGCCCGTCAGCCTTTACACCCTGCTGGATTGTGAACAAATGGTTTGATGAAGGTTTGCCTCCAACACAGAAACCTGCAGCCAAAGGTTATCCTGCGCTCGGTGAATTCAGTCACATGTAAAAAGAAAAGTTGTGAGACGGCTGCGTTTGGGCTCCTCTGTTCACAGCTTTACCCCGTCCTTTAAATGTCAGCGCTGGATGTGTTACGCAGCTCATGCTCAACGAACAGCCCTCAGGACACTTTTACAGATCTACCCAGCACAAATGACCCAGCATTCATGAAAGTGTCCTCATGTCAGCATCGAGATCCTGCAATAAATCTCTGTGTAGAATGCAGTTTTACTTTAACTTAAGTAATAGCACCGCTATTTGGTTAAAAACAAACGGCTTGTTTTGTTGCAAGTGCAGTGATGAGTGTTTTAAATGTTAATGTGCGATTAGTAATGCCTGAGCTGACATTATAAAGTGCTTCATTTGTTTTGTAAAGGACAAACAAAAGACATGTTTTTAGAGTCTGAATACATTGCAACAAGCTTATAATAAAGTTATGATGAAAGGAAAAACACATGCCAGTGTTAGTTTGTGTTTTCATCAGTGAATTAATAACTATAATAATTCCTTATATTTATAAAGTACTTTTCTGGGCAGTCAAAGAGCGACATTCGCGCCGTGTTAACGGTGGAGCTTGTGTGGGCGTGATTGTGACGTAGTGCCTGTTGTTGGTGTCCCGGGGGAAATCCTTAAGCCGACACTGACAACAGTTCATCAAACTGGGCTCGGCTCAGTCAGAAGCACCGCTGAAAGCCTGTGTCGGCCAGGTTAAGTTTCTGGAGGAGTTTATAAGCTCACAGAGCTGGATGCACCTCTGAAAGGATCTAGTGGACTCAGACACGGCCCTAAACGTATCGATGCTGTTTTTCAGCCTTCATAAAGCACATAAACACTGTTATTTTCCCAATAAAATCCATGTTAGCCATTTAGCAACTAAGGCTGCTTTCACACCTACACTTTTGTTTCGGAATGTGTCTCGTTTGTCCAGTTAGCGCGGTTCGTTTGGCATATGTGAACAGGCCAATCGCGTTCTGTTCCGCGCCAAAGTAATCGCTCCGAGATCGTTTGAGTGAAGCGAACCCTGGAGTGGTTCGATTGCAGTGAGAAAGCGATCCGATCCGAGCGCGGTTATATCACAGTGTTTTATGGATATGTAATAGGCATATGGCTATATGAAGAGAGAATTATGAGTAGGGCGGGAAGTTTCGCGAGTCTCCGGATGCCCGCAAACGAGCGATGATCTCCCGGTAATCTCGCATCTCCCTCCCGGTCCTCAAATAGGCATCGTCGCACACCCTTCTCACCCCTCCCCCCCGCATCTCTCCTCAGACACGTCGCGCACGCGCACCCTGTCAATCACCACCAAACCACCACTTCTCCTGACAGCTGAGCGGGACGCTCCAAAATAAACCCTGACACTCTGACCAATGTGAGGAGAGTTTACTCACACGTGACTTGTTTTAGCTCTTTTGGTCCGATTAGAAACTTTGCAGTGTGAAAGTGAACCGAGCAAAGAGTAACAATGTAACAATTGTAATCTCGGTTTCGGAACAACTGAATCGATTCACAGGTGTGAAAGCACCCTAAGAGTCACCGGGCAGACAGACGCCCTGCCCATCACGGGAACCTGAAGTGAATTTGACGCACGAATGAAGCAAGTAAACTCAAACGTTCACGTGGCTATTTACGCGGGATTATCGCGTTTTATCCGCGCTTTCTGCGTCTGGTGTTTAAATTAAACATGTTAAGCTGCCCCAAAAAATCTCAAGAACTGCATTATTTCAGATCATTTTAAATTAGTGTGAAAAAGCAGGAAACAAAACATTTTTAAAGTGAATTGCTCTTACTTTAATTCATTTTACAAAACAAACTTTAACATTTTTAGTGTTGGAAGTGAAACAAAGTTTTTTCCATAATTATTAAATTATTTAAAATCACTTTTGGATAATAGATTTTATAAGGATTCTGGCACTGCGGTCTTGTTAATTCTTGTTTTGCTGTCCTGTGCCAGTTTGTCGTCGTTTATAGCCTTGTCATGTCTGTCCAGCACTGATTCCTGTCAGCTTGCCAGTCAAGTTTGTTTGCCTAGTTAATGTTTTCCTCCTAGAGTTTGTTTTTGTTACCTTATATTTTTATGATAAAATTTTTATAATATAATTTTCCCTGCGCTTGAGTCCTCGCTCCTTTCCCCACCTATACCGAACGTGACGCATTTAGTTCTATTCAAAGTGCATGAATGAGATCTACTGTGATCTACTGCTGCTTTTAAAAAGTCTGTCTCCAGTTTCTCTACTTCCAAATCCAGCATTTCCCTACGATGTGTGCTTCGTCTCTTTGACTTCGCTCCCGCAGGAAAGACATTCCTTGTTTATTGCTGTTCTTGCAGAAACTATGCTGCATTGCTAAAATATCATTTTAGACGTCTCATTAAAATTTCATTAGTCCTGCTCTATTGATATTTTGAGAGAGCATTGTGTTCGTGGAGCTCATCTGAAGCAAATTCATTCACGACGACAGGCCTCCTATTAAACCAAATCTGACTTCTGGACAGAGCAGATCTACATAAGTGCATTACACTGGAGCTTGCTCAGAGGATCTACTGCAATGCACTTCATTAAACACACATGCTCATATTTTTATATATATATATATATAAAGATAGTTTAAATCATGGGCAACATGGTGGCACGGTGGGTAGCACTGTCGCCTCACAGCAAGACGGTCGCTGATTTGAGCCATGGCAGGGTCATTTTTCATTTCTGTGTGGAGTTTGCATGTTCTTCCCGTGTTGGCGTGGGTTTTCTCCGGGTGCTCCGGTCTCCCCCACGGGTAAAACACATGCACTGTAGGGGAATAGATTAACTATTTAACTATGTGTTAACTATTTAGCCACACACACACACACACACACACATACATATGTTTGTGTGTATATATATATATATATATATATATATATATATATATATATATATATATATGTGTGTGTGTGTGTGTGTGTGTGTGTGTGTGTGTTTGTGTGTGTGTGTGTGTGTGTGTGTATATATGAGCAATATCACATGGCAGCAGTGTGATATTGCTGTATATCGGCACTGGGAGGCGTGCTGGGAGGCCTTAGTGCTCCCACCAGTGCCGATATACAGCCATATCGCACTGTTACTCGTGTGATATTGTGTTTATAAAACAGTTTGACGGCATAATTGTATATATAAAAAACAAAATCAAACATAACAAGTGAGCAAGCATCTTTTAAACTTTAGATCTGTAGTGTCTGCTTTCTGCTGGCTGTATGTGGGTGGAGTAATACACGAAGGGTAAAGAGGCTGTACAGGTGCTGATATTACTTAAATATATCACAGCTATCAGCCAATCAGATTCGAGTACCAGACAGAACTGTTGTATAAATATACATACATATAATATATATATATATATATACATATATATATATATATATATATATATATATATATATATATATATATATATATATATATATATATATATATATATATATATATATATATATATATATATATATATATATATATGACACCAAATATCAGAACTAGTGTTTTCTGATTTGTTTGGGCTATTTTAAAGTAAAACTTGATGTATTTGTTCACCAGTGTCATTGAGGAGCCTGTTTCAGATGAAATATGAGCCAGGATAAGTGAAGGGGGGAAAAAAATCAAGATAAATACCACTGAATATTTTACAGTGTCAACACCAATCAATCATTGTCAAATTATGCTAAAACAGTGTGAAAATATTATGCAATTATGTTTACTCATGATATAAAAAATTCTAACAAAGAAGCCTTATGAAAGACAAATGAGTTTGATGTTATTGCAAAAAAATGATAAACAATACATGATTTTAGATATCCAGTAGCGCATGCAAATTCATCTTTAGGTTATTTCATATAAATATCATTCAACATAATAAAATGTACTATAATCACATGTCATTTTTAATAAGCAAGGTCAGAATAAAAGTGTTGCTTTATTAAAATACGTCATGCTGGATGATAATGGGTCATTATTTCACTCATATTTTATCTTTTCCCCACCCAAGTCATTAGAAACACTGAAGCGTTGTTCTTTCTGTGTATATATTTAATCATTAATTCATCTGTTTACTTTCTAGTTTTTATTACATTTATTTTAGTTTAATGCATCAAAGGAAACCAAATTCAAACTATATATTTTATTTGACATAGTTTATTTTTTAGCAATAGATTGTTTATTTAATCTTTTTTTTTTTAAGGTAACAATAAAATAACCCTGTACAGTTTAAAAATACTCTTCAGTATTTTCCACTCAGGAATTGCGTATTTTATGTACATATATTAGTGTTATGTAGACTATTAATTGCATATAATACTATAATAATATTATAAGAAAATAATAATAATAATAATAATAATAATATATTATATGTTATTGCACAATATAGATTTAATTAAAATTCAAAATTCAAAAATAATTAAATTGTAATAACAATATGCACTAACATATTATATCATATTATTGTTATATTATAGTATCATTACATTATTATAGTATAATACGCAATTAATAGTCTACATAACACTAATATTTGATATTTATTCAATGTAATAAACCCCTTGAGATGTCTCATTTTCAAGGGGGTCCCACAATTAATCAAAATCACATAATAACAACACAAGAAGACAAAACAATTTACACAACATCCAAAAAACATAACAACATTAAAATAAATAAATAAATAAATAAAGTAAAAAAAGAAGAAAAAAATATGAAAAAAAAGAAAGAGGGAGGGATATATGCACATAAAAAATTTAAATATGCAATTCCTGAGTGGAAAATATTGTATTTTTTAAACTGTACAGGGTTATTTTATTGTTATCAAAACTGCTTTATTGTAGTCAAAATAAAACAAATAAAACTTTCTTCAGAATAAAAAATATTACCAGACATACTATGAAAATGTCCTTGCTTTGTTAAACACCATCTGGGAACTATTAAAAAAAAAAATAATAATAATAATAAAAAAATTATATATATATATATATATATATATATATATATATATATATATATATATATATATATATATTTCTTTTGAATATTTTATTTAAATTTTATGCACAGTATGTGTATATACTGTGTATGTGTGTGTGTGTATATATATATATATATAGAGTATATGCAGAAATATACACAGTACACGCGTATACATCATATAAATGCAAACTTTTATCTTTATCTATATCACCATATTTTAAAATGTAACAAAAAAATACTTAATTCTGTGTATAAATAAATAAATAAATAAATATATATATATATATATATATATATATATATATATATATATATATATATATATATATATATATATATATATATATATATATATATATATATGTTCAATCCACTTAACTTAATACATTTTTGTTTGGACAACAAGAATAAATCATGTGAAACCCTGCATTTTTTACAGGATATGAGATGATTTATATGTTGATATGAGACTTTCATAACATCGCCCTGCCCTACCAGAGTAATCCCTATTATTTACCATGCTTTACGTCTGTTTCTCGCACGCTAAAGCGGTCATACACACAGCAAACACACAGCTGAAAGACAAAACCCGACAGTCAAATCGCAAGCTGCAACTCGTATGTCTTTTATCACTCTGTCTTTTCAGAACCATCATAAGAATTTCTAATTATTTTCACTCTCCAGCCTCATAAAGCATGTCGTCCGACAGAGAGAAAGAGAGAAAAGGAGAGAGAGAGCATATTTTCAGTCTCCGCATTAGCCATAGATCTCCACCATCCTGTTTGTAATTATCAATTCATTTGGGAATATGGGATTTTCTTTAAAAAATAAAGGATTGTTTTCCCTCTCGGACGAAACCACATCACACGGTATCAGACATAGGGCTTTATTGTAGCTTCAAAACCAAGAGAATGGAAACTGAACAATAAGGCGCCACTGATGAAGTCTGCGAGTCCCGGAGGAAGAGAGTTTGCCGTTTGAAGATAACGCAGATTTTTTTCTTCTTCTCTTGCACTCAAAGGAACAGAAGTTTTGTCAGAGCATCTCAAATGACACATGAAGTCTGGGCAAATCATTTATGAAACACTTTTCGCAGGAAAACATTACATGGTGTGGGAATGAAAAAAAATATATACAGCAGTAATGGAATTGAGAAAGAAAAGCATGGTACTAATACAATAAGCTGGCTCTCACTTCAGCCTGTATGGCACAGACGCTTTGGGACTTTCTCCACTGCGTCACAACTGGTTTAGGAGGCCATTTATCACGGTTATGTCTGTGTTTCATGGTTTGGACAGCGCGATATCTTTGCATGATTTCCAAGTACCCAGCGGAGCAACAAAAAGCAGCTGAGGGGCTGTCAGAAACTAAGTTTACGCAAAGTGTTTTGCTGATCAATGAACATTCAGCTGAAAACTAAATTATTAACCCTCATGTGAAGCTTTTATTTTTCTTTAAATGTTATGCAAGTTATGTTTAAGAAAGCAGGGAAATTTTTCACTAATTGGAGAAAGTTATTTCTTATAGTTTGGCTGAAATAAAAGCAGTTTAAATTTTTTTTTTTTACAATTATTTAGATTTTCCAGTTAGCTACAGAACTATGGAGCCAGATTAGTCTAAAAAAACAATACATTCACAATTCACACTTACAAAATTTTATTTGTAAATTTTAAATGCTTTTTGTTAATACTCATATGATTCGTAAATTCAAAACACAATTCGTAAATTCAAAACACAATTTATAAACACGCAAATCCAATTCGTAAATTCAAAACACAATTTGTGAATTGTCAAATCCAATTCGTAAATTTAAAACACAATTCATAAACACGAAAATTTAATTCGTAAATTCAAAACACAATTCGTAAATTCAAAACACAATTTATAAACACGCAAATCCGATTCGTAAATTCAAAACACAATTTATAAACACGCAAATACAATTCGTAAATTCAAAACACAATTTATAAACACGCAAATCCAATTCTTAAATTTAAAACACAATTCATAAACACGCAAATCCGATTCGTAAATTCAAAACACAATTCGTAAATTCAAAACACAATTCGTAAATTCAAAACACAATTCATAAACACGCAAATTTAATTCGTAAATTCAAAACACAATTCATGAATTGCCAAATCCAATTCGGAAAATCACAATACAATTTATAAGTACGCAAACCCAATTCGTAATTTCAAAATAAAATTCATGAATGCGCAAATCCATTTTGTAAACATACTCCTATATACATTTCTGGAGATCACGAATTATGTAGCGTGTCGATCAGTGGATTTACATGAGAACAGCAGGCACGTATGGCACTGAGAAATCTGAGATCTCAAAAAGTGTACACAGCGCCCTCTGATCTGTTAAACAACAGCAGATAAATATTTAATATTTCTGAAATATATTTTAATAAATTTGGGTTTAACCTTAAATGATAATAAAATTCTTAAAATCTTGTGAACTTAATTGCAAATTATAAAACAATACTTTTCCAAGCGATATGATTGGGTTCAAATGTACTGTGGATTTTAACTGGAAATGTAAAAGATAAATAAAAGAAAAGAAAAGAAAAGAAAAGAAAAGAAAAGAAAAGAAAAGAAAAGAAAAGAAAAGAAAAGAAAAGAACAACATCATTCAAACCCATTAAACAAAAAACTTGTCAACTTTTCCAAGCGAAATGATTGGGCCCAAATGTACTGTGGATTTTAACTTTAAATGTAAAAGATAAAATAAAATAAAATAAAATAAAATAAAATAAAATAAAATTAAATTAAATTAAATTAAATTAAATTAAATTAAATTAAATTAAATTAAATTGACAACAACATTCAAACCCATTAAACAAACAAAACAAAAAAACTTGTCAACTAAGTCATCTATTATTTTTTTTCCCTAAATAAAAACGTAGATGTAAAGTAAAAATGCATTTAAAATGCTTGATTGTGAATGTTTTTTTTTTTATTAAGTTGTTTGAAAAAAAAAAAATTAGTCCAGGTGATTTGTCCTCAAATCAAAATTCAGATTAATTGAATATTTTAACTCGATTACGATTAATGAACGATTCTTTTTTTTTTTTCATTAATATATTTTAATATGCTCACATAGTACAAGCCAGAGATTTTTGAATGAAGGGTGCATTGTTTGATTTTAAAATACATGAAGGAAACACAACATCTACTATCTATGATGATTTATTGAACATCAGTGTTAAACAATTGAAATTAAAACACCAAAAACGAAGTCAATTTTTTCTTATTAAAAAGTGAAAATAAAAAAAAACTTGCACTTTTAAAAATAAAATAAATTATTTTCAATGTTTTTTCATATGAAAAGTAGAAAACTAGTAGTATCTGGTCTAAATAAATTAATATTTTAATCAGTGCATTTCTTGCATCTTCTGTAAAAAATATTTTAGTGTAAATAATTATTTCAAGGCATCTCTGGCACAGCTTACAATCATCATAAATTTAGAGCAAAGTAAGGTTCAAGAACAGGTCCATCATCTTACTTGAACAGGGGTCATGTGGCTGCAAAGTGGCCGCAGAAGAATAAATCAGCCTCAGACTTTAAAGGTTGATTTATACATCTGCATCAAGTGATCGCCATGACCCACAAGGCATGCCTTGTGCGTAGCCGTGCATTGACATTCTTCTGCGTGCCGCTTCTGAAACGCTGGCTGGCAGCTCTGTGTCCAGTTTCTTATATACACTAGATATTGCCAACAGACCCTCAGAATATGTCAATAGCGCCACCATATTTGTACAGTGCTCCCAAGACAAATGTCATTCAACCGCACTAGTCGAGAAAAAAGCCAATGTGAAGATGCAGGACTTTAGTGCTGTGTACGAGTGTAGAAATGAGCAAACAAAGAAAACAAGCCTAAAGGCAAAACACTTCATGGGTAAGGTTTCGTTTTTTAAAGTATTTGTATGTTATGAACATTTGTGCTCAACAAGTATTGATGATAATACAGCCTCTTACTGCCCTGTCCATAAGGCAAAGTAGCACCAACTCACACTAAATACTAGGCTTATGCTAGTTTTGTTGAATAAAATAAGCAAACTATTTAAATGAAAAATGACAAGACGATGCGGTGATAGAAACTTGTATTATTGTCGGCCAAGTGAACGAGATGTTCATAACGGAGATTCAATCACAAACGAATCGCTCCCTCCACTAGAATCAGAAGTAAAAGCATGAGGGGGGGGGGGGGGGGGGGGGGGGTTGGGGTTGTTTCAGGACATGGATTAGATCATATTTAACAGGGATGGAGGATAATACATTTCCATGCACACAAACACACACTCTTTGTCGGCAATGGCCGTGCGGTCAATCATCCATTAATGTAAAAAAAGTGATGTAAATTTATTTAATTTTCTTTTCAGCTGAGTCCTTTTTCAATCAGGGCTCGCCACAGCGGAATGAACCGTCGATTTAAAATTATAATTTTTGTCATTTAAAAAAAGTTGCATAACGACCACCGGGAAAACTCCCAATCACAGATGTATGCATATATGTGCGTGTTAGAGCTGAAGATCTTTGTGGATTCGGTTTTGATTTCTATAATTTTAGACGGGGTTGGGTCGGGCTGGGCTTGGCTTGCGCAGTAGGTAAATGAATAGTCGTGATGCATTTCGATTAGCATAAGTAATCAAATCATTTGCTAAAACATTAAAATCCATCCCTGCAAAGGTGAAACAAAGGATGACGGAGAAGTCAAAAAGAGCGAATTTTGACTGTGGCCAGGCCAGCCACTAGCTCAGAAGGAACGGTCATCCTAGCCACTAAAGTAATTCGGCTTACACTTAACAGCAAGCTGACAGGTAAAAAGACGAGGTCACTTGCTGCATTGAAACTGCTGTCATGGAAAATTAAATGGATGATCCTGACTGGTAGAAGATGAACAAACAATCCTACCCAAAACTTGCAAAATCAGCCAGATCAGAACTCTGCATCTCGGCCAGTGGCAGCTGCAGTGGAAGGGTGGTCAGTGCTGCTGGACGCACTATCCTGAGCGCAGAACTGCGCTAAAGCCAGTGGATTCAATAAAGTTCCTCCACAAAAACACGTAGCCTAATCTTGGTGAGTAAAGAGTTTTTAAATTATAAATGAATATTAATTAAACCATAAAATTATAATGTAGACAGAGTATACAGGCTAATGTAGGCATTATTCTTTAAATATTCAGCTTCACCGTCGACTTAAGGCCAGATTGTGAAGAGAAGTGGCGAAACAAATCCTGCACAGCCTTTATCTTAATTTCGTTATTGCCAAATACCCGTAATCATTTTGAATTTATTTGAGTTTATTTTGTTAAGAAAGATTTCTTTTGATTGGTGTGTTAGCCAATTTTAAGGCTAAATGTATGTACCTAGGCCTGTTTAGAGTGCTGGGATGTTACGATGTTACAGACGACTTATTTTATTTCTTTGTTCCAACTTCCAAGTGGCCTGTAGCCTATGTTTGTTACTAATAAATTATGTTAAAACACATGACTCGTTCCTGAAAAAAAGGCAAGAGAGCTGTGTGCCTGTGCACATTTGAATAATGTCGGGCTGTAAACGGGTTCGGGCTTTTAAAAAGCAGTCAATCAAAATGTACCTGTCCGGCTCGGGCCGAATTTTTATGGCCCGATTACCGCTCTAATGTGTTTACATCTCTGGCTCTGGATGGATCCATTTTAAAGGAGTGCTACCCTGTACTAAAATGGCGGCTCTATTGAAGCATTCCTTTCAATAGTGTGTGGTCTTCTATAGCCATTTGTGGGTTTGGATTCTTATTTTTCCTTTTCCTTTTGTTGTAGTTTTACAAACAGAATAGAAGATATTGTGAGGAACAATATCCAGTAACGTCACTCAAGTTATCCAACTGCTTTCTGGCATTCTTTTCTGAAGTACGCTATCTGTTAATCCCTTTGCTCAGGAAAACGCAATTGGTTGGGACAGAATAAATAGACAACAACAGGGTAGGCGACATCTAATGTAAATATCTATGGTTCTGAACAAACCGTGTGAGCAAATGATTCAATGACTCACTCACAATGACAGTATTATGTCAACGCCTACTGATTTACATATTTGACCCCCACAGACGCAATGAATACAAATATTCATATCTACCAAACTGTAAATGAACACATTTCCACATCAAATTAACACCTATCCCTTGTTCTGAAAATGAAATTGATCTTCCAATGCTTTGAACTCTAATTAACCTTAACTGTAATTTGTAAAGAGATCAGTTCTTCACATGAGTCCGAGATTACGTTAATCTCCGCTCGCGGCGTTAATAATTAGCCCTGTCTGTTCGTGTTAAGATGAACTCATTACTATAAACACAGAGGGCTCATGATAGCGGCGACTGCTGCGACTGATTACACTGCATGGCAATACAGATGACGCTCGCTGTCATGCTAATCGCAATCAACACAAGGCCTTCTTTGATGATAATACAACTCAACGATGTGCTTCATTATTGCTGCGAGCAGGTCGGGTCACGGGCCGCTGCTCTTCAACATGCAAATGCCAGATGCTCTTGAGGAGAAAGTCCCTGCAAAAAAACAGCTTTCAGACACATTTCCGTACAGCTGGGATGATCATTGCGAATCAACAAAACGAATGTCAATCAAATGAATGAATGAATAAATGAATGAATGAATGAATGAATGAATGAATGATCTAATCATTACTTGATATGGATTTTTCTGAGCCAACCAAGGCTTAATGAATGAATGAATGAATGAATGAATGAATGAATGAATGAATGATCTAATCATTACTTGATATGGATTAATCTGAGCCAACCAAGGCTTAATGAATGAATGAATGAATGTTCTAATCATTACTTGATATGGATTAATCTGAGCCAACCAAGGCTTAATGAATGAATGAATGAATGAATGTTCTAATCATTACTTGGTATGGATTAATCTGATCCAACCGAGGCTTAATGAATGAATGAATGAATGAATGAATGAATGAATGAATGAATGAATGAATGGATGAATGAATGATCTAATCATTACTTGATATGGATTATTCTGAGCCAACCAAGGCTTAATGAATGAATGAATGAATGAATGAATGAATGTTCTAATCATTACTTGATATGGATTAATCAGCCAACCCAGGCGTAATGAATGAATGAATGAATGAATGAATGAATGAATGAATGTTCTAATCATTAATTGATATGGAATAATCTGAGCCAACCAAAGCTGAATGAATGAATGAATACATTGAAATTATGTTGATAAGAATATGTTCTTAGGTTTTTACTTAATACAAATTATTCTAAGAGCAAATCAGGGCTGAATGAATGAATGAATGAATGAATGAATGAACTGTAAAATTATATTGATAAAGATATGTTCTTAGGTTTTTACTTGATATGGATTAAACTAAGAGCCAATCAAGACTAAATGAATGAATAAATGAATGAATGAATGAATGAATGAATGGACTCTAAAATTATGTTGATATGGCTATGCTCTCAGGTTTTTACTTGATATGGATTAAGTGCAAATCAAGGCTAACTGAATGAATTAATTAACTCATCATCACTTGATATGGATTAATCTATGCCAGTCAAGGAATGAACGAATGTTCTAATCATTGCAAATTTATATCGATACCCATGGTGAACTAGACATTTTACTTGATTTGGATTAATCAGAGAGCCACTCAAGGCTAGATGAATGAATGGATGAATGAATGAATGAATGAATGTTGTAATCATTACTTAATATTACTTAATCTAAGCTAATCAGTGTTAAATGAATGAATGAATGAATGTTCTAATCATTTAGGATATGGATTAATCTGAGTAAATCAAGGCTGAGTGAATGAACGAATGCTCTGATCTTCTGGATATTATGTCAATAAGAATGATATGCTTCTGGGTTTTAACTTGAAATGGATTTATCCGAGAACCAATTACATGGCAGAAATATTCAAATAACATCATCTGAATTAACAAATAAAATACATAAATGAATAAATGAATGATTGCATAACTTAATGAACACATTAACAAATAAACGAATGCACAAATGAATGAATGAATGCATGAATAAATGAATGCACATTTTGTTTTAATTGAAAGTGGTTAAAAATGCAGTAAAAACTTATTTTATTTGTTTTAATTGTTTATTTTACAATAAAATAATGAAGATAGTATGCAGCCTGAACCTATAGCTTAGCATTGGATGGTCAAATAAATTATACAGATGAATAAAACTTAATTTAATTTTGGTCATTTGATTGATAAGTGGAGACACGGTAGTGAATGTAAGGTATTATACAGTAAAAAGTTACATGGCGACACGGTAGCTCAGTGGTTAGCCCTGTCGCCTCCCTGCTGTTTCGAGACCCAGTGTGGAGTTTGCATGTTCTCCTCGTCTTAGCGTGGGTGTCCTCCAGGTGCTACGGTTTCCCCCACAAGTCCAAAGGCATGCACTGTAAGTGAATTAATGAGTGTATGGGTGTTTCCCAGTACTAGGTTGCAGCTGGAAGGGCATCCGCTGTGTAAAACATATACTAGATAAGTTTGCGGTTCATTCCACTGTGGCGACCCCATATATAATAAAGGGACTAATCCAAAAAGAAAATGAATTTTATAATAAAATTATAATAATACTGTGCAGTCTGAACGTATAGTATTAGGAATAGATTGTCAAATCAATGATAAAGAATAAGACAAATTACTAAACATAATTTTGAATTTGATTGACAGCCAAATTGCAAAAAAGAAACCAAGGCTGCGTCCAGAATCGCATACTTCCATACTATATAGTATGCTAAAAACAGTATGCGAGCCAACTAGTATGTGAGACGTACCCGAATGACCTACTACTTCTGGAGAGATTCTGAAATGTGCATTCGAAGGACGCTATGCTATCCCATGATGCACCATAAGAGGATTCATGAACTGGAGTAAAGTGACACAGCTGACACGAACAAGTCATGTGATAATGAGTTATCCGAGTTCCATTCATACTACTCGCATTCATACTGTATAGAAAGTACTTTCAAATTCAAATGTAGTAGCTACTGAGCAGTAAGCGATTTCGGACGCAGCCCAAATGTCTCAATGCTAAGAAGAATATTTAAGGAAACTGCTTTAGCTTCAATGTGAGATTAAAAAGAAGTGTAAAACCACTACGTCTATGTAAATAAAATCTATAACATCATGCAATCAGACTGAACTGTCACACTGAAGAACCTGAGTTAGTTATTCACCAACCACTGAATAACCGTGAAGTTAACAGATTTACAATAGCATGGTTTTACAGTAGTCAAAGCAGTGCTCTTCCACACAGGCTTTACTGTGGGGTCGACCATGTTTACAGGCTCTATAAAGCAGCTGGGTGCTGCTGTTATTAATGTGAAATACAGATCCGCAAGCAGCATGGCATTAACATGGCTTCTGGGACTCCAGTAAAACAGAAACTACTGTCTACGCTCTGCCACTTATAAATAAATAAAAAAGAGGCACGGATATATAATGCAAATAATGATGATAATAATAAATAAAAGGCCAGTGTGCATTCTCCCAGAAGCACAGTAAGATGCAGAGGTCATTTTAGATAGTGTGTTTATTATTCGCTCTCCAGGGTGTGAATAGGTTATGTTATATTCACTTTAAATGCATATACATACACAGGAATGAACGCAGAGGAAAGTCTATGGTAGTATATTGGCAACCCAAATTCATTCTGAAAGCGTAGCCCCGCGGACATTTCTGTAGACTGCGATTTACGTGGCTGGAAGTATGTATGGCTGCATTTGGTTTTTTTGAGCGAACGCTACGGGGCGGTGTGACGCCGCCGGCGGTGATGGCTGTGATGGCTCACTCACCTCCATGAGGAGGGCTTTCCCGCCGCAACCAGTTTGTCCGCTTAGCTTGCAGTGTTACGTTGGCGGATTAGAGGCCCAGAGGAGGAGGAGCCGGCCGCAGCAACGATCGGGTTCAAGTCTGAGGAAGAAATAGAGAGGCACATTCAGTGGCGTAGCGGACAGGCCCGCAGGGCACGCACCGCGGGGGGGCCCCGCGTGATTAGGGGCCCCGCGTCGTCGTGATTTTCAATAATTAAAAATCCACCGGCGAACGCAATAATCAAACTCTTGGGAACAACTGTGGTCGGAACCAAAGTTCACACGTCTGTGTTCTCTGAACACCTCTCAAGCGGTGGACTACTTCATTCTGATTGCTTGCCGCCAATGTTGCCAACTTAGCGACTTTGTCACTAGATTTAGCGACTTTTCAGACCCCCTTAGCGACAAATCTAGCGACTTTTTTTGTGTGTTATTGGAGATTTTTTTTAGACTGTCATTTGTCCATACTGTACCGTCCCTACTCTTCTCAACAAGCTGCGTGTGATGCCGCCGGCCCCTCCCCCGCCTCACAGCACTGACAGACGGCCCAGTCAGTCCTCAACAGCAGCCTCTCCCACCTGCAGCCCGAGAGCAGATCACCCCTCTGCGTACCGACGACAAATAATTTAGCACAGGCAGTGTGAAGGTATTTCCCTTGTACAGTCAAACCGATCTACTTCCACTTTATTTTAACAATTTAATTGGACCGTTTATTCTTTTCTTGTTCACAATCACAGATATTAGTGACAGTTTCTGAACTTGTCTGAGTTTATTACATATGAGAGATTACTGCACATTCACTACATATCTATAATGACATACTGTATTCAAACAGCAATAAATTTAGTTAAATAAACATGCTTATATAAAGTGTAGTGCAGTTATAAATACCCCTTTATTAACCATAGGGTGTTAAACAGAAACGGTAGAACGTGATGACGCCAGTGATATGCAAATTGACGTATGACATATCCCCCCCCCTGCCTTTATCAGGGGGCCCCGTCAGCGATCCCTGCAGGGGGCCTCTGCATTTTGCGCTACGCCACTGGGGACATTGCCTCGACATTGGATTTAGGCCACTTTCTAACAACCTAAAATCAACCAAATATCAACATCATTTGACATCATTATTGGACATCAAAATAATGTCCTTAGACGCTGGCTAGACATTGAATTTTGGTCACCTGACATCACAACCTAAATCTAACCTAATATTAGCGTCTGATGACATTGTGTGCCTGCTGGGCAATAACTAAATGCACTACAGAATATAACGTTTACACACATGTAAATGCATCAACTTTTTAACAGCATAATACTCACTACTCATGAGTACTTTTAAAAGGGATACTTTTTACTCCTACTTTGAGTAATATTTACAACAGGTACTTTTACTCTACTCACACTACATTTTTAGGCAAGTAATGGTACTTTTACTTAAGTATGCTTCTTCAGTACTCTTTCCACCACTGCCTATACTGCCTATGCCACGGGCTGGTCCTGATCCCAATGGTGATAAACTGCGCTCTCAAAGCCATATTTCACCCCGAGACCATCACAGTACAACAGCAGATCTCACACAAACTCAACGACATCCCTTTTTACGACTTTATGCATTTATAAACATGATGTTAAAATAGTTTACATTCCTCACATTACAAACGTCTCTTCAAGTGGTCGGTTTATAGTATCGCGAAGCCTAGTCATTTTCCAGCATGTTTCCGAAGCGCCCCAAGCCACATAAAAAGACATATGGGTTTCTCAAATGTCAGAAAACTCAATTAGTCACTTTATTGCAGGGTCATTTATATGTAAAGCAGATAATTAAAGCTACAGCTCCAGAACAACACTGCAACAAAACGGCAATTAATAATGCAAAACAATGGAGATCAGTGGGATCCTCACGCGATCGACTTCGTGTTCGGAGGCTCTGCGTGAAACACATCAAAGGCCCTGAACATTAAACAAAGCTAAATTTACCGCATGCTTGGCCCTGCATTCACTAAACACGACAGTCAGATGTGGACTGCAAACATATTGCTCTGTGCTCGGCGCACACAAATATATAACAATCCTGTAAATATCTGTCAGGAGGATCTTCCAGATATAAAAAGTCATCCTTAAAACATCACAAGCATGGCAGGTTCTCGCGATCATATGGCTCTGATTATTATGATACTGTAAAGGGTTGCAAAACCCGGTCTGGACCACAAGGAAAGCATTCTCAAATTGGGACTTCAATTTGTGGCTTCATTACAGAAAACTGGAGACACTTCCTCATGATGTGCTGGAAGTGCACTAGAAAGTAATCATTAGTGACCTTATTGCATTCTCAGAATGTTTAAAAGAAAGCAAACAAACCCCTGCTGAGTGAAAAACTATTGAAAACATCACTGAATCTGTCATATTTAATGGTTAAAATTGCATGGGGGTGGCATGATGGCTCAGTGTTTAACACTGTTTCCTCACAGCAAGAAGGTCGCTGGTTCAAGTCCCGACTGAGCTAGTGTGGAGTTTCTCCCTGTGTTGATGTGAGTTTCCTCCGGCTGCTCTGGCTTCCCTCACAGTCCAAACACATATAGGTCAATTGGATGAACTTAATTGGCTATATTGTATGAGTGTGCGTGTGAATGAGTGTGTATGGGTGTTTCCCAGTACTGGGATGCGGCTAAAAGGGCATCCCCTGCATAAAACATAAGCTGGAATAATTACCGGTTCATTCTACTGTGGCAGCCCTGATAAATAAGGGAAAATGAATGCAAAAGGAAAATGAATGAATAAATAACTACAGTGGTTTTAATGGAAACTGTAGTGTTTCTAATGCGTCTCTACTGTAATGTTTTGCCTTCTGTTGAAATAATAGTCCACCCATAATAAATAAAAATGCTCTCAAAATTTACAGATGGCTGCTTTTACAGGATGTACAAACACTTTTAACAGGCAAAAACACCACCAACACCAACACTTACAAAATAAGATTTTCTTTTCCAGTTGTGTACAGAACAAACCACTATTGTTATATAAATCAATAAATAAGTAAATATATAAATAAATACAATTATTAATATTATTATTTAAATATGATACATCAAATTCAGAAAAATTTCCCAGTTACGGAAGCAATTACATTTTTTAAATAAAAAAATTATTATTATTATTATTATTATTATTATTTTAAATATGATATATAAAATTCAGAAACATTTCCCGATTACAGAATCAATAAAAAATTTAATAAAAAAACAAAGAAATACAATTATATTATTATTATTATTATTATTATTATTATTATTGTGAATATGATATCAAATTTAGAAACATTTTTCAATCATTTTTTTCTAAATAAATAAAAGAATGAAATAAATTAATAAATGTATTATTATTATTATTTATTTTTATTATTAGTATCAATTAAGAATATTCTTTCCAATTGTGTACAGAACAAACCACCGTTGTTATATAAACAAATAAATAAGTAAACAAATAAATTTCTACTATTATTATTTACTATTATTATTATTATTATTATTATTAATATTATTATTATACATCAAATTTAGAAAAAAATTTCCCAATTACAGAATAAATTTATTTTATTAAATTAATAAATAAATAAATAAATAAAAAGTAATATTGTAATTGTTGTTTTTGTTATTATTATTATTTATATGATATATCAAATTCAGAAACATTTTCCAGAGAGCAAAACGAATTTATTTTATCAAAAAATAAATAAAAAATAGTATTATTACTATTATATTATTATTATTATTATTATTATTATTGGTATTATCATTATTATTATTATTATTATTATTATCATCATCATCATCAACACTATTATTATAAATATGATTAGACCCACAGGAATCTGTGCGCACAGAGTTCCGCAGATTTTTAGCCCATCATTAATTCTGTTTATTTATTTGAATAAATGTTTAAATTAATATTTATTCAGTTTTTAAATTAATTTCAGTATTGTTGTCCAATAAACAAACACAAACGGAGCTTTGGGTAAACGCCAGTTTTCGCCTGATTTCACAACATAACGAAACAACATACGGCAGAGCTGCCGCACATGCGCCACAGTCACTTTACGACAGTATTACTACAACAGATAATGACAATAAAGAACTGTTAGCAACCACAACAAGTATAATTATTGACTGATATAAAAATATTAATTTGATTTATTTACATAACGAGTTTGGTAAAGTCATATCTTCTGTCTTTTAGTAGATGTATTATGTGAGAGACTTGCTTTGTTTACCAAATGAAAAGTGGATCTAATTGGATTTGCATTTTAAGCATCAAATAAAGGTTTAAAAAGTATGATTATATATATATATATATATATATATATATATATATATATATATATATATATATATATATATATATATATATATATATATATATATATATATATATATATGGTTTTAATTTTGATACTCCCAAAAATTATCCACAGAAATATAAAAAAAAAATGTCTGCAGATTCTGTCCAGCCTCAAATATGACATATCAAATTAAAGCACAATCAGCTCAGTCTCATCCTTCTCATATATTAATACCACAAAATGTCACTTATAAATCTTTCAAGACTTTGTTCAGATCAACTCAATAAAGCGCGCACTCTAAACCCGTCTAACCTGTAGGAAACTCTCAATGCAGTGCGCTTGACAACTTACGAAACACTGCATTAATAAATAAACATGATGAGAACGCTAAACGCACCAGGCAAGGAACTTACTAATTCATTGCACACCAGTGTCCCCACGAATGCTAAAAGTCTGACCATCTAAACAGACACACAACACAGCGCTTTACATGAGGACAAAGCTCTGAACTGCTTTTTTAATTGTTAATCACTCGTTAGGCCACAAAACAAATGACGGCTTTCAAGAAGACAACAGGGAGCAAACCTTTAACAAATCACCATCCAAGACCAGGCACTTCCCATGAAAGACAAGCTGATTAAAATGATTAAAGGTTAGAGGAGGATCTCTCTCCTGGAAGTAATTAAAGTTAAAGATGGAGGGAAAAGAGTCACTGCAGGACACAAGACTTTTTCTTTTTCCCTTTTACCCCCTTTTTTTTCCTCCAATGCAAAAATCAAAAGCATATTCATTTGTATCTCAAAACCAACATGCAAATCTCCACCACTTGAAACGCTATGACTCAATATGTACAAGAACATGAACAGAGGAGCCATCTGGTCCCACATTTCGGAGGACTCTTCTTTTATAGTCTGGAAGTCATTTTCTGTTGCTTTTTTTCCTTTACGCCGGGCCGTCTGTAAGCTGAGGAGGGTCCGGTTATTAAGCCTCTAGTTAAGGATGACATCCAACGATAAGCCAAACTCTCAATGCGTTACATTTTCTGTAGATTCAAATGCAGCTGACACTAAATAACACGTCTGGAAATGCACTGACACACAAAATGAGGCTCAGTCTGGAATAAAGCAAACCAAAGCTGAGAAACTACACTGGAAAAATTGCCAACACGGGCTTCTGAAAACATACCCCTATATACATATCTGGAAATCGCAAATTACATAGCCTTATGCATTTAAAACGAATGCTACAGGTGGTATGACACTGTTCCTTTTTGCCTTACCTCGTACGGACGGCTTTCTTGCTGTTACGTTTGTCCAGTGGCTTGCTACATATGTCGGCGGACTTGAGACGTTGAGAGGAGTTGACCGTGACAATTAGGTTTAAGTCCGGCAAAGAACGGTTCCAAAAAGCTGTAAAAGACAAAAACAAAAGCCAAAAAATAAAATGAATAAGTAAATAACAGGGTGAGAATGTGGTAAAATATGAAAATCAGGCGGCCGTGAGGGGTTTTATATATATATATATATATATATATATATATATATATATATATATATATATATATATATATGTATGTATGTATATATATATACAGTTGAAATCAGAATTATTAGCCCCCTTTTGATTTTTTTTCTTTTTTTAAATATTTCCCAAAAGATGTTTGACAGAGCAAGGAAATTTTCACAGTATGTCTGATAATATTTTTTCTTCAAGGAAAAGTCTTATTTGTTTTATTTCGGCAAGAATAAAAGCAGTTTTAAATTTTTTAAAATCTATTTTTGGGACAAAATTATTAGCCCCTTTAAGCTAATTTTTTTTTTTTTTTTGATAGTCTACAAAAAATTATAAATGTTATAGAATAACTTGCCAAATTACCCTAACCTGCCTAGTTAACCTAATTAACCTAAGCCTAATTAACCTTAAGCCTTTTAATGTTTTAAAAGGCTTTAATTAACCTTAAGCCTTTAAATGTCACTTTAAGCTGTATAGAAGTGTCTTGAAAAATATCAAGTAAAAAATTATTTACTGTCATCATGACAAAGATAAAATAAATCAATTATTAGAAATAGGTTTTTAAAACTATCATGCTTAGAAATGTGCTGAAACAATCTTCCCTCCATTAAACAGAAATAGGGGAAAAAAATAAACAGGGGTGCTAATAATTCTGGGGGGCTAATAATTCTGACTTCAACTGTATATTTATATTTTAATGTGGTCTTCAAATCAGTGTGTACTTGACAAAACATTAATTAAAATAATATGATGAGAAAAAAAATATTTGCGGCATCAAGCACCATAACACATTTTTTATGGCTAAAAAGCAATAGCAGTGAATGACACCAGAAGTATTAACCCAATTATGCGGTAAAACACAATTACTTTACTTTTAAAACAAAAGTGAGTAAACTAACTACTTAAAATTGACATGTTGACTTAAAAAAAAAATCATTGTAACTTAACAGTTCTATATATGCACATAGTCCATTTACTAATATAGTATGCAGTGAGACTGCTCAACACTTCAAAAATAGCAATCATGTCCAGTGCATTTTAGGTTGTACACAGGGTCTTTTAGTAGCTGTAAGCTTCTTTGTACACTTTGTTTTTTATAGTTGGCTTCTGAAAAGCTAGCGTGCATAACTTATTGCTAACTAGAGAGAGCAAGGGAGATTAAAACAGTAAAAAATGTGATTAATTTCAGCGTTGGACTACATTAATCACACAGAATAAACAGAATGAGGATATTAAAGCAGACATGTGTGACATTAACTGAATGAATACACAAACTAAAGCGAGAACCTGGAGTGTTTTATCATGTCTGCTGTACTATTTATATTTACAAAAAAGACATACCTGCAAAAACACTCTGTCTTTCTGTATTAAACAGTATATACATACTAGAGAAACATGAACTCATATACACACACAAGTAATTGTTTAAATACTGGGGTGAATAACCACATGTAACACACTATTTACTTAAATATAAGATACAAAATATAGTGTTTTATATATTAACATGAGATCAGGGCCCGGTTTTTCAAAAGGTTTAATCTGGATAAAATAGATCTGGATTTAGTAATCTTGTGATCCATGATCACGTAATCTAGCTTACTTTTTGAGCCAGTTTTTCAAAGCACTAATATATTTAATATATAATAATAATAATAATAATAATAATAATAATAATAATAATAATAATAATACAATAATATAATAATAATAATAATAATAATAATATATAATAATAATAATAAATACATAATAACATATATTTAATATTATAATATTTATAATATCCATAATATTTATTTTATTTGCTATTTAATAATCTCATGTGGAATTCTGAATAATATAATAATAATAATAATAATAATAATAATAATAATAATAATAATAGTAATAATAATAATAATAATAATAATAATAATAATAATAATAATAATAATAAAATACAATAATATAATAATAATAATAATAATAATAATATATAATAATAATAATAATTATATAATATAATATATTTAATATTATAATATTTATAATATCCATAATATTTATTTTATTTGCTATTTAATAATCTCATGTGGAACTCTAAATAATATAATATTAATAATAATGATAATAATAATAATAATAATATATAATGACAAAAATAATTATATAATATAATATATTTAATATTATAATATTTATAATATCCATAATATTTATTTTATTTGCTATTTAATAATATCATGTGGAAATCTAAATCTGTGTCTCACTTCAGAGTCTGCTACATGCTTTAAGAGTCTTCATAACTGAATAAACAAAATATGCAGTTTTCCAAGTCAACCCAAAGTGCTGAAATATGATTGGATATACTGTAAATCCTGTACCTTTAAAAATCATACATAAGTCTTTTGATATTCAAATTTTGCAACAGGTTTCCTGTGAGAGTTGGGTTTTGGGGCAATATAATAAGCCGTTTTTAAAGGATAAAATACATTACGCCTATGGAGTGTCCCTGAAAACCATGGATACAAGTGTATGTGTGGTGTGTGAAGAATAAAAGACAAATCACAGCCCTATATGCACAGTAAGAGCAGAAATGGTATAAATCTTATAGCGATGCCTCATCAGATGTGCCCAAATTAGGTGCGTGTCTAAAGAGAAAGAAGAATGTGTTACATCACAGCTGCTGATGGTGTGGGCAGAGAGAGAGAGAGAGAGAGAGAGAGAGGGAGGGAGAACAGCACAACTGGCTGATCTTTCCCATAAGCGTCTCCTCCGGACGGCGGGGGTGTTAGAGAGCGACAGCATGCCAGCACTGCGCCCGATGGAGAATCAGCCTCCACCCAAACACCCTCCATGCTGCCAGCTCTCTCTTTAACACTGCAACTACCAAGCTCTGCTGAAATAAAGCCTGTATAACTGTTGTAGCCTTCTTAAACATATGTATAATTGATTCCAACACTGTTATTTCATCAAAAACACAGCAGATTCCTACAGTAGAGTTATTATAGTGACATTTGTGATTTAATATTTCTCCCTAGTAACAAAAATGGCATTTTATAATTATTATTAATCACTAATTTATGTAATGAACATACTAAAACAAGGATTACATATTTCATTCTGATCTAATAAAATCTAATTCAAGCGAAATATATAAATTACGCAAATATTTAAACTTTTAAACTCTGTGAATGACTGAAAAACGTTGGCTGAATATCTTCTCGTCTCCTGCCATTAGTATTTTATTTTCCTTTGGGATGCTCCAGCCAATAGCAGAACAGCAGGATTAAAATTGTAAGCCCCTATCTCCAAGCACAAATGCTTACACTCTAATACATTTAATTTAATTGTACCTACAATGAAACAAAAAAAAAAGTCCTGGTTGCCTTGAAGCTGAATCAAATTAACCTTATGAGTCCACGTAACATATGTTAAACCAACGCAATCTCACGGCAATTCGTAACTTTTTGATTTAGTGGTTAATTCGTATGATCTAATTCGTACAATTTAGTAAGATTTGCTCATCACCCAATGACGGTTGTGGTTAGGGGTGGGGTTAGGTGCTACGCCTCCTTTTTAAAATCGTACATTTTCATACGACTGAACCAGTACGAATTTGTACGAATTAGCCACTAAACTGACGAAACGTAAAATACTTATGTTTCCTCGTGAGATTAGGCTGATTAAACTGATCTAAAACAACTTGCATAACTTATATATATATATATTAACTTGTATATATTTTTACAGTGTAGTTAAACCAGCTCATTTCTCTGGATTCGAACATTTCCAAACGCCAAAACATTTAGAAGTAATGCAAGTACATCAGTAGGTTAAATATATAACGTTGTTCCAGTGGTGGGGCGAAGCAGTGGCGCAGTAGCTAGTGCTGTCACCTCACAGCAAGAAGGTCGCTGGTTTGAGCCTCGGCTTAGTTGGCGATTCTGTGTGGAGTTTGCATGTTCTCCCTGCGTTCGCGTGGGTTTCCTCTGGGTGCTCCAGTTTCCCCCACAGTCCAAAGACATGCGGTACAGGTGAATTGGGTAGGCAAAATTGTCCTTAGTGTATGAGTGTGTGTGTGGATAGAAACTTGCTGGATAAGTTGGCGGTTCATTCCGCTGTGGTGACCCCGGATTATTAAAGGGACTAAGCCGACAAGAATATTAATGTATGAATGTTCTAGTGGTTTGTGATATGTAAAGTCAGGGCTGGCCAACCCTGTTCCTAGAGAGCCACCTTCCTGCAGATTTCAGTTGCTACCCATATCAAACACACCTGAACCAATTAAACAGCACCTGAACACCACGTGATAATTACAGGCAGGTGTGTTTGATATGTGTTGCAACTGAAATCTACGTTTGCACATGTGCAGAGAACTGTTTGACTGTGGATTAAAGTTAAAACTAATGTAAAAGTTCATGCATTTTCTTACACGGAGTGATTGTTTTGCTTTTTAAGGTCTCAGTGTGTCGTCAGGAGCCATGGCTATTGATTTGAACTCGTTTGTATGTGCTTATTTTAATCTAAACAACCTGTCACCATTCACTGCCATTTTATGAATCCCCAAGAACAACAGATTCAGCTCAAACTCTTCCTTAATGTTCTACTAAGGAACAAACAAGTCATCTACATCTTGAATGACCTGTGGGACAGTTACTTAACAGGAAATGTTCATTTTTGCTTGAACTACCCCTTTAAAGGGCCATGAAACCCCCTCGTTTCAGCAGGGTGTTTTCACACCTCTACTTTGGAAAAAGTCAGAAAAGTGGGCGTGTCCAGCTTTGTTTAGGGGGGAGTGTCGGAGGAACTAAAGTGGGAGGGTGTGGGAGTGTCTATTTGGCCACGCGCGAGTTTCCGTCAAAATACTCACACACAGTAGAAAGTGATTGTGTTTAACCTACATGGACATCTGTAGTGGAATTATTTGCCAAATTATTAAATGGTGGACTTTAACTGCAGTTTGGCTCTTTCATTCAGGGAATTCATTCATGTCCCTCCCGACAAACAAGATATTTGATTCGAGGATCTGCTCTAAGTGTGTATTTTTCATGCAATGTTTGATACCGCACGGCGAATGAGAGAAAAAAAAAATAAGAGAAAAAAGCATTTTCCAGAAACTTAGATGCACACGGCAGGTAGCGTCAGAAAGCCGCGTGTGTTATTCTGGTCACAAAATGCGGTGAAAATCCTACACGAGGTAAAAGTTTGGTTGTGGTGCTAACATGTTTACCCTCGGTGCAATGGGTAACTTAGTTCAATACGAACAAACTGAATAAACAAAGAGCACTGGTCGCTCACTTACCATATCTGTAGAGACGGGACAATCACCAGCAACTAGAGCCGCGTCTTTATTAAGAGGAGACTAAAGCGAATCCGGATCTCAGCGTTTGCAGATGAGAACAGCTCTCAGGTAAACAATGTTCCTCCTTAGACACGTAAGTTATTGTTGTCGAGCGTCGCGTACACTGTTAATCCACACGTGACTCCAGCTGCGCTCTCACAGAGAGAAAATGAAAACGAAACTTAACTGCAGCAAACTATAAAAGCAACACTTCACGCTTGTTTTGCCAACACAACGTGGCGTCTCTGTCGTCCAACACTGTGACAGTAATGAATATTAATGAAGTTGCACAATAGAGCGCGCTGATTGGTTTGAACCAAGCCTTACTCATGCATTAATGCAGCACACTGTAAGACGTAATAAGACACACTCTGGCACAGACGTCCAGTCTGCACGCTGGAATACAACGCTATTATGTCATGACCGTGACACAGCTTCAAAAATTCGTTTCAAACCGGAAGTACGAATTTGCTTGAAATAACGCAAAAACAACCAATTAACACTTTTTAGTGAAATATAGGTGTCCTAATAGTGTTTTTAGCAGTGTGGGACACATATACGACTGTCAACAGCTCAACACATGTGTTTTGTGTTTCGTGACCCTTTAAGACTAACAATGTGAGCTCGCAAAATAAACATTGTACCCTTCATACTGTCTGCCAGGTCATATGTGGCAGCGAGAGGGAATGGAGAAGGGAAAAGGAAAATCTGTTTTAGCCGGTATGTTAAATGCATCTCTTTCTTCTGCCTCCTTTTGCAACAGCAGACGGCCAACAATCGCACTGCGCTCCTCGAGGCTGTTTTAACCCTGGCCAACTGGGCCGTGGCGCGGGCGGGATCAGACGGGTGGAAAAGCCGTCGCTCAGACCCTCATTTGTTTACGAGACGATTCTACCCATACGAGGGCAGAAAAATGCGAAGACTCGGACGACACGGACAAACAGCTTTCATCCCGCTCACCCAAACTGACTTCACCACAGACGGCCTGTAGTTTTCAACAGCCGCGGTCAGATCGACTGTACACACACACACACTCACGGGGAGGTTCCATCACTTGTGAAACACCCACACACACACAGACACTTTAAACATCAGAGATGGAGATAGACGAGCCATTAGGCAGTGTCTGCTGTAGGCTAGTGTTTGCAATAGCAGGATTACATAACACACAAAGACACTTGAAATGTAGGCGCTAGAGAAGAATTGCATTGATAATTAGCATTGAAGTTGACTGAGGTTTTCTCTCACAGTAAGCTCAGGTGGAGCTCATCATGTTGGCAATGGACTCTTAAATGTCAGCAGTCAAAGCCTTTTCATTTAAACTGCATATTTCTGCTGCTTTATCATCTCAAAGCTAATAATAATCTTTTTAATAATGCTGGTCTTCAGATTTCTCCATTAATTCAAAAATTCTGAATTTATTAGGATTAAAAGTGATGTATTTTTTAAGCTTTAAATATTATGAGGATTTTGGTAGAGTCATGTAACTATGACGTTTAGAGAAATGATGGTGATGACTCCAATCACAGACATAAATCACATTTTAGTCTTTAACCTTGTAGAATAATATTAAAATAATATTTAAATTTTCCTTTATGTATTTATGGCAAAAAAATTTCATTAAAAAAATCTTTCATTAAAAAAATCTTTCATTAAAAAATAATTATATTTATTATTATTATTATTATTCATATATAGCATCCGCTATGTAAAAGATATGCTTGAATAGTAGGCGGTAAATTCCAATGTGTTGACCTCTGAAATTGTGACTAAGCCGAAGGAAAATAAATGATTGAATAAATGAATGAATATTTTAAATATATATATTATTATTATATTATATTATATTATATTATATTATATTATATTATATTATATTATATTATATTATATTATATTATTTTTATGGAGAAAAAATATGGTAAAACCCTCATGTACTCTAATGTGTATTATTTATGTATAATAACTGCACTTGATTGTGATTAAAAAGATGCTATTTCTATGACTATATTTGTGGTTTAAGTCGTCGGAAAACATTCCTGTGAGGTAAAAGACTTGAATCTTTGCTGTGTCTGGTTCACTCTTTAAAACAGCAGTCTACTATTTTCATAAATCTGTTACAGCAAACAATAATTGTGCTTTTCTAAACATCCTAAATCCCTGTTTCTATGACAGCATGATTCAATTTTGCCAGCACATTACTCCATAATTTCATTTGTCCAAGCGATCCACTCAACTCCACATGTTTCTTCAATTTGATTATTTCAAACAATAAATAATAAGCACAGGAAGACCAGAAGAAAACGGGGATCCCACATGGAGAATGATGAAGCAATTACGTTTGTTTGCAGATATGCTCACGATACGTGCTTCTTCTCTGAAAATACGGCTCAATTACTGAAGATTAGATGAAGACGTTTGAAGATACTGTAGTTATAACACACACAAAAAAATCTTTAGAAATGTTTAGTATTTAAAAATCTTGTTAAATAAAAACGTGAACACAAAAAACTAAATGTGTTAAAACAAATTTATTACAAAATAAATGTAAAAAAAACAAGAATTAAAAATGACTTTTATAACTGTTTTTAAAAATACTAACAAGGACAGTAGAAAAAAAGGTGTGCTTTTAATTTAAAGGTAAATTTCAAATATTGTAACCCTTTAACTGGCATTACAATAAATAAACAAAACGTTTTATTATTAATAATAATATATTATTATTATTATTGTTATTATTATTATTATTATTATTAGTAGTAGTAGTAGTAGTAGTAGTAGTAGTAGTAGTATATTATTAAAATAATAATAACAAAAATTAACCCTTTAATTTAATATAATGGCATTATAACAACCTGGTTTGTCCATGATTTATCATAAAAACAAAAAGTAATCTAAATTAGTTGTCAAGGGCACAGTTTAACCAAAAATTATTTAAGTTAAATGTGAAAGTTAAAGGATTAAATGTCATACAAATAAATAAATAAAACATTTTATTATTAATATTAATATTAATAATAAAATAAACATGATGTGCATAAAAGTTATTAAAAGCAATATTATTATTATTTTTATTATTATTATTATTATTATTACTATTACTATTATTATAAATATTAATGCTATTAATAAAAAACAATAAGCAGGATCTGCTTTTAAAAACCAAAAAAATAGATTATTAAAATTAGATACGATATTAATAATGATAATGATAATAATAATAATAATAGTCATCATCATCATCATCGTCATCATCAATAACAAAGATCTGCTTTTAAAAAATAAGAAGTAAAAATTTATTTCAATTTAAGATTATAATAATATTAATAACAACACGATCTGCTTTAAAACAATTAAATATAAAAAATAAATAGTTATTTAAAAGTAATTTAATAATAATAATAATAATAATAATAATAATAATAATAATAATAATAATAATCACGATCTGATTAAAAAATTTACTAAATAAACTAAAGGTTATTTAATATTATATAAAGTGATAAAAATAAAAAAAATTCAAGCAAAAAATATATATTTTTTTATTAATCCTATTTTTATGCAAACAAATAAAGACAATAAAAAAGTATAATAACATTTATATTGTCCTAATTTAAAAATAAACAAAAAAGATTGTTAAACTCCAAAACAGAAATATATATATATATATATATATATATATATATATATATATATATATATATATATATATATATATATATATATATATATATATATATATATATATATATATATATATAATGTATTTGCCAAAAAGCTATTCAATGATAAAGAGTTTTCTAAATGTTATGGTACAATAATAAATAAAATAATAATTAATCATAATAATTGCAATCATAAATAAATAAACTAATTTCTTTATCTGTACACGTCAGAGATGTACAGTAAGATCCAAAACCGGTCCACGCACACACAAACTTCAGTCAGTTTTTTGTGGATCGGTGCAGACTCTAGAGATGATGATGCTTTTAACCAAACATTGAAGCATATTTTCCTTGTTGATGCACAAACACACACACACACACGCACAAACACACACACGAAGGAAAGCGTCTCGTCTAAATCGTCTGAGTTATTTAGTGACACCCAGAAAAACCTGCTTATAAATCTCTCTGTCTGACATCTTGAGAAAGAGAGTTTGCCTCAGGAAACTTGGGTTGCAGAACTGAAGGGAAAATGTCTATTTCGGTTCCTCCTCCAAAAAAAAAAAAAAAAAAAAACAGAGTTTGCGAAACTGTAGATTCAGTGTGCAATAAAACCCAGAGGAATGAATGTGGTCCGGTTCTGTTCCACCTTGTTAAATTGTCCACAAAACGACAACGCCAGCAGCTAATTGAGCTTCATTTGCTACAAAATCTGATTAATGTATTGCTGTATTAATGTATTGCTATATTGTAGTGAATTATACACTCCTTAGAGGAAGAATTCGTGATAAAACAGCCAAAATCAGCAATTCAGCAGACAGATAAAACATTATTATATTATATTATATTATATTATATTATATTATATTATATTATATTATATTATATTATATTATATTATATTATATTATATTACATTATATTATATTATATTATATTATATTATATTATATTATATTATTCATTTTCTTTTCGGCTTAGTTCCTTTATTAATCTGGGGTCACCACAGCGGAATGAACCGCCAACTTATTCAGCATGTACAGCGGATGCCCACACAAATACACTACGGACAATTTTAGCTTACCTAATTCACCTGTAACTCATGTCTTTGGACTGTGGGGGAAACCGGAGCACCCGGAGGAAACCCATGCGAACGCGGGGAGAACATGCAAACTATTCACAGAAACGCCAACTGACCCAGCCAAGGGTCGAACCAGTGACCACCTTGCTGTGAGGCGACAGCACTATCTCTAGAGCCACTACTATATTATATTATATTATATTATATTATATTATATTATATTATATTATATTATATTATATTATATTATATTATAATTCATTGTCTTTTCGGCTTAGTCTCTATTAATTAGGGGTCAACTTATCCAGCATATGTTTTACGCAGCGGATGCCCTTCCAGCTATACACTACAGGCAATATTTGTACAATCTTAGTAGTATTAGTGTTGTATATTATAATATAATTATATTATAGAAATAATGAGAATACTCTATATGTAATATCAATAAATATGTATTTGCAATAATTGTATTTTTATTTTGTATAACACATATTTACAATATTTTGTATATACACAAATATACATATACATAAACATTTAATATAGTTTGTATATACACAAATATTTACCTATTTATGAAGCACCTAAAACACACACACACACACACACACACACACACACACACACACACACACACTTTTAACAAATTGATTTATTAAATTTAATATCAATAAAAAGTATGATTTTTTGACATTTGTTATTTATTTATTTGTGTTATTTATTTGTTTTATTTTATTTATTTGTTTAATTTTTTATTTGTGTTTTTATGTTTTGTTTGTTATTTCCTTTTATTTGTGCTCTTTGTGTTATTTCTTTGTGTTGTTTGTGCTATTTATATTTTATGTGTGTTATTTATTGTTAGTTTTTTGACAGTTAGTTAGTTGGTTGATTAGTTACTTGTTTAGTTAGTTAGTCATTTTGTAGTAGATATTTGGAAAAATGTTGATCCAGTGGCAACTGACATGCATAATGCGTAAAATTACTGCAGGAGTGGTGTAAAAACACATTTAGATGCATTGTAAAATAAATAAATTTGTTAATAAAAATTATATCAACAGAAATCATTTTATTTATTGACAATTTACTGTATATGTGAGTTAGTTAGCAAATTAGTTTTTAATTTTTGCAGTAGATATTCGGAAAAAAATGGGTTACTTTATCAAGTAGCCATTCACAAAATAGGAAAAACTATTATGGAATAATGCAAAAACACACAAATACATTAAAATAAAATGAATACAATGCAATGTTAATTAAAATTTCATTAAAAGTATTATATTTATGGACTAGTTAGTTAGTTAGTTAGTTAGTTAGTTAGTTAGTTAGTTAGTTAGTTAGTTAGTTAGTTAGTTCTTTTTTGTTGTAGAAAAATGTTGATATCAAGTGAGCATTCACATCCATAAAAGGAAAAACGACAATGGCCACAGTCAATGGCTACAGTTTTCCAGCATTCTACAAAATATCTTCTTTTGTGTGCAAATGAAGGAGAGAAACTCAAATCCATTTGATGAACTGAAAGATGAACTTCCCCTTTAACCATTAAAATACCAATTTTATTTGCTGCAAAATCTGATTTATATACTCCAGTGAATAACATGCTCCTTAGAGGATTTACCCATTCAACTGACGACCAAAGAAAACCAGCAGAGCAGCTGATAATCAAACAGGGTTATCAACACAGTAATGCAGGACTTTTCTGCTCACTCCACTGACCCCAGACCTGCTTCAGTGTCTTAAAGAGTCTTTACAGCTCCCTCAAGTGGACACATCACTGCTCTGCTCTTCTCCTTGATGTGACAGTTTACTGAAAAAAAAAGTCTGCAAAATTGTTGCAAGCAATTAATTTGTGTTGAATTTAAACAAACAAATTGAATTTAGTAATGTTCAACTTAATTTATTTGTTTAAATTCAACATAAACAAATTGTTTACAAGCCCTTAACTTAAAAAATTAAGTAAAATCAAGGAAATCTTTGAATAATTGTTCTCAATTTACTCCGACTCACTCATATTAATTTATTTCTGCTGTGAAACACAAACAAGATATTCTAATAATGTTGGGAAAAAGCATCCATTGAATTAATAAGACTATAATAAGAACAAATGGAAGTCAATGACTGTTTTGTGCAACATTTTTCAAATTATCTTCTTTTTGGTTTAGTAGAATGAAATAAAGAATTTTAGAATGAGTAAATCATGACAGAATTTTTATTTTTCGGTAAACTGTCTCTTTAAGGGCTGCACGGTGGTGCAGTGTGTAGCACATTTGCCTTACAGCAAGGTCGCTGGTTTGAGCCCCAGCTAGGCAGTTGGCATTTCTGTGTGGAGTTTGCATGTTCTTCCCGTGTTCGCTCCGGTTTCCCACACAGGCCAAAAACATGTGATATAGGTGAATTGAGTAGGCTATATTGTTCGTTGTGCATGTCTGTGAATGAGTGTGAATGGATGTTTCCCAGTGATGGTTTGCAGCTGGAAGGGCATCCGCTGCGTGATACATATGCTGGATAAGTTGGCGAGTCATTCAACTGTGGCGACCCCTGATTAATAAAGGTACTAGGCCGAAAAGAAAATGAATGTCCTTTAAAGGCACAGGTGTCAAACTCAGTTCCTGGAGGGCCGCAAGTCTGCACAGTTTAGTTCCAACCCTGCTTCAACACACTTACCTGTAGGTTTCAAACAAGCCTGAAGGACTCAATCACTTTGATCAGGCATGTTTAATTGGGTTAAAGCTAAACTTTGCAGAGTTGCAGCCCTCCAGGAACTGCATTTGACACCCGTGCTTTAAGGCAAGACACTGGTGTGAATGAGGGAAAACTCAAGGATATTTACTTTTTATTATGTATTACTTTGGATCAAGATGTCTTTAATATTTTGCAAGGTTTCTTTCCATTAGACTGAGTTGAGCCTCATAAAGTGTCTTAATGCATTAAAAAGCAATGCTTTTGTCAGCAGTGTCTCATCTTAAATTGTTTTATTGATTCTTGGGCAAAATACAACAGAGTATCTCTGTACAGTATCAAACCTTTACCCCGTTAACAAATGCAAAATAACAAGTCCACACATAAGAAACGGCGGTCAAAGCTTGGCTATAATTAAATATGATATGCAGAAGTCAAAAAGTGAGAAATAAGGTGAATAACTTAGTCCTTATAAACCCATCAAACTGTCTTAAAGACTTTGCACAGTGTTAAATATACTATATATAGACACACACATACACTTGGCTGCATTTCAATTAAATGTTATATATTGTTTGTGCTCCTTTTTTATTATTATTACAATTGTTTTTGACAATTTTTACACAAATTTACAAACAAGTCCAAGTAGACTAATTTATACATATTAAAAAAAGGATAAAATACACAAAAAAAGCCACAGGCTTATTTAAATCGTGGTCCGCAATATTCAGAAAAAAAGAAAGAGCAAGTCATAAATGGAGCGTAAATATCATCAGCTCAGCACAGCAAAATCCTTAATTTCAGATGTAAAACCAACATTTTTTAATTTCCCATCTAAAAACACTCAATTTGAATCTCTTTAAAAGTCGCAGGCAAAACATTCCAAGCAGCAGAGCTCATACACAAAAAAAATTCTACCTGATTCACTCTTAAATATATACGGATAAATATCCCTGCTGCGCGCTCTTGTAGAATGACAGTGTACCTCACTAACTAAAACAAAATAATTAAGAAAATATTTTGGGACCATTTTCTTTGAAATCTTAAACACCATCACTATTTTTAAAAACTTTACCCTTTTATCAACTTTTAAAAAGTTACTTTGACTATAATGTTAAAGCATAATTCATGTTTAACTATTGGTCCTGAACAATATTTTCAACCAATCATCTTTCTTGCGATTACAATTAAAGTGATGCGTACGAGGTGGGATAAAAAAAAGTACGGAACTCAATGTCAACTGCAGTCGCATATCGACAGCTGTCCATCGGCAATAAGAGCCCCCGGTAATCCGGACCAATTATAGGGTCACACTGTTATTTGTGGGTCATTTCCATCACTCGACATGCATTGCATTTTCATCACCTCACACAATAAACATTACATATATTTCTATATGATGTAAAAGTAGTCAAAACAAATGACAACTTGCTTTTTCTTGTAACAACAGCACAGCGGATAACAGTAAATCTAATTACTATTATTATTATTATTATTATTATTATTATTATTACTATTATTATTACTATTATTATTATTATTACTATTATTATTATTACTATTGTTATCATTATTATTATTATTATTATTACTATTATAATTTTTATTAATATTATTATTACTACTACTACTATTATTATTATCATCATTATTACAATTATTATAATTATTACTATTATTATTATTATTATTACTATTATTATTGTTTTATTATTACTACTACTATTATTATTATTATTATTATTATTATTATTATTATTATTATTATTATTATTATCATTATTATTATTATTATTATTATTACTATTATTATTTATTTCATCATTACTTATATTATTATTATTATTATTATTACTATTATTATTGTTTTATTATTACTACTACTATTAATATAATTTTTATTATTATTGCTATTTTTATTACTACTATTATTATTATTGTTATTATTATTATTATTATTATTATTATTATTATTATTATTATTATTATTATTACTACTACTACTACTACTACTACTACTATTATTAATGATTTATTTTCTCATAAATTTTTTATTTGTAAAAAAAAAAGAAAATAAGACAAAAATGTACAAAAATAAACAAATGAATAATTAATAATATAATTATTTCTTGTGGAAAACCTGATGTGGCCCAGCCTCATTCAGACTCTGACTCCAGGTAAATTGAGTTTGAGACCCCTTCTGTAAATGGTCTCTTAAAAAACTGAAAAGTCACATCAATTTTTCGGCTGAGCAACACTTCTGTGCATATAACCCATTCATAACACAATCTACATCAGCTTTGCGTGACTAAAATAGTTTTAAAACATAATATCTGTCTAACAGAAATATTTCAGCCACCATGTTTGTCCTTACTCCAACGTGCAAAACTCACTCCAATGTTGATTCACTTCAATATTGATACTCATGTATTGCTTTTTAATATAAACAAAAAATAATGTATTAATAAATGTATAAACACAATTTAAATATAACGACTTGACATCATTATTATTTATTTAATATATTACTGATGCATGCATTTCAATTGAGTCTCATTGTGGGGCTATAGACTATAATGTAAGCAAAACCTCACACACACACACACACACACACACACACACACACACACACACACACACACACACACACACACACACACACACACTTTGAAAGTCTTTGAGGGAAGACTTTAAAGCATGGAAAAAATCTAACTAGCAGTGCTAGTGATGTTATGGCTGGTGTTATTTGTGGATCAATAGCAGTCCTTCATAAAGTACTCTAAAAAAAAAAAAAAAAAAAAAAAAGGATGTGTGTTTGTGCTTGTTACATAAACGCAGAAGGTGACAGGTGACGATTGGGTGGCTCTGTTTATTTACTTTCCATCGCTGAGACTGATTTAATAGCTGATTTGTTTATGATTCATGTGTGTTTGCATGCATTTTAACAGAACATTAAAACACAAGCACTCTCAACTCTGGAGGAGCAGGTTATGATCATACAGAATCATTATTATGCAACAAACATACGAATATCCGCTAAATGCCAGAATCAGCTACGGCTTACAAAAGTGCTATATTAATTTATAGTAAATACAGTAGTGCTTTTTTAAACGTATTATAGTGAAGTAATTGAAATAATCTGTTGTGGATATAACACAACAATTATAGAAATTAATGTTGCGGATATACTATTGTTGCTATGGTACTACAACAATTATAGTAAATAACGCGTTGTGGACAATATATAGTTGCTATGTTAACAACAATTGTAGTAATTAACGTGTTGCAGATATTCTATAGTTGCTATGGTAACAATTATAGCAATTACACTTTGTGGATATTCTATAGTTGCTATGGTAACAACAATTACAGTAATTAATGTGTTGTGGATATTGTATAGTTGCTATGGTAACAACAATTATAGTAATTAACATGTCTTGGATATTCTGTAGTTGCTATGGTAAAACAATTACAGAATTGTGTTATGGATATTCTATAGTTGCTATGGTAACAACAATTATAGTAATTAATGTGTTGTGGATATTCTATAGTTGCTATGGTAACAACAGTTATAGTAATTAACGTGTTGCTGATATTCTATAGATGCTATGGAAACAACACTTATAGTAATTAACGTGTTGTGGATATTCTATAGATCCTATGGGAACAACAATTATAGTAAATAACGCGTTGCAAATATTCTGTAGATGCTATGGTAACAACAACTATAGTAATTAACGTGTTGCAGATATTCAATAGATGCTATGGAAACAACAATTATAGTAAATAACGTGTTGCGGATATTCTATAGTTGCTATGGTAACAACAATTACAGTAATTAACATGTCTTAGATATTCAATAGTTGCCATGGTAACAATTACAGAAATGTGTTGTGGATATTCTATAGTTGATATGATAACAACAATTACAGTAATTAATGTCTTGTGGATATTCTATAGTTGCTATGGTAACAACAATTACAGTAATTAATGTATTGTGGATATTCTATAGTTGCTATGGTAACAACAATTACAGTAATTAATGTATTATGGATATTCTATAGTTGCTATGGTAACAACAATTACAGTAATTAATGTTTCATGGACATTCTATAGTTGCTATGGTAACACAACAACTATAACAAACAAGGTGTTGTGGATATCCTATAGTTCCCTGGGGAACAATAACTATAACTATAGTAGTTAACGTGCCATGGATATTGTACAGTTGCTATGGCAACAACTCCAGTAATTAACGTGTTGTGGATATTCTATAGTTGCTATGGTAACACAACCACTTAAGTAATTAATGCGTCATGGATATTATATAGTTGCCATGGTACCGCAACAAACAGGGGTGATAATTCAGGGACGCTAATAATTTTGACTTCAACTGTATCTCTTCATTCATTTTCACAATAGTGCAGAGGCATTTTGTACCACTTTATCGTGAATTCATGCAGCATCTTTTGGTTCCTTTTTCTAGCATTTTTGGTGAATTTCCAGCCCCGCTGTGTGGCGTTTTTAGTCCCAGCAGTGGAGTAAAATCCAAACCATTAAAATGGAACAGTGGCAATAACACAGCGTAACCAACACAGCACAAGATATACCCCCACCCCCCCTTATTCAGAGCCGCTGAGCTCTAGTGTATCACAAAATGTACAAGGTGTGCTTTTATACCCTGGCCCAGAAGCAAAAATAACAATCTCAGGTTGGACCGAGCCTAATCACATATTGCTCATTGGCATGTTCCTATGTTTCCTCATTGCTGAAATAAATGAGCTACATTCAGTTCTATGTTTAGCAAGGAAAGAAAAACGGACTAAATGAAGGATCCTTGAAGGCAGGACTATAGATGGAGAGTCTGGGCTCTAATGCACTTACAGTCAGGGGTTCATCGCTCAATCTGTGATGAAGGGACGCAGGAGTGTGTCCAAAAAACATGTGCTGGATCCATTACCTGCGCGCACAGCCACACCACACAGGGGATGAGTAATATATTCCTATACATCGCTGTATATATTATGTATTTCCTGGCAAGGGCACTCCATTGCCAGTATAATAAACATATTATTCTATCCGGCGTAGACAACTGTACTACTATTCAGACGACTTTCTAACAGCTGCTGGTTTTGATTTGAGGATGGAGGCTGCATATATGTAACATATGGGCAACAGGTTTGCAGCATTAATAAAATCATCGCAGCAGTTTTCGACATATTAACAGATGCAAGACAATGGCGTGACAGGAGGCGATGTGAAACGGCATTTGCAAACAGATGCTGAAGAGCTTTCAGGACCTTTGCAGCTGGGTGCCATTTTTAGCTTGCGCTAGAACCATATACTTCCAGATCCATCTTCCATTTACTTTCAATTTAGGTTCATTTTGGATTTAATTTGCAGCAGATACACAATCGACACAGGCTCATTCTGAAAACGTAGACCTGTATACATCTCTGGGGAGAGCGAATTATGTTACCAGAGGTCATACCTGTCAACATTGGGATATGCCCACCATAATAAGGGATTCCCCCAACAGATTATTTATTCATTTTAATTTTTAAAATCTTTATTAAGATTTTTTATTACATTAAATAAGAGATATCACTTTAAAAATGCACACATCTAATGTTATAATGAAAGCATTCAACTGCTTTCCTAACTTTTTATGCTCATTTAAGACGAACTTACTTGTGTTTGGGAAAAAACCCACCAAGATCGACATCCTTGTATGTTATTATTATTAATTATGTGTGCATGTCTGTTTAAACACGCACCCGAAAGCCAGACTTTCTCTCCGCTTAAAATCGCGTGTACAGAATCCGTTTGTGAAACAGCGTCTGTGTATCACTATGGAGCATGTCAGGTGTCAGTCATGCACCATTATATGACTGTTTTGAGGATTGTATAGGATAAGCGACCACACCTGTAATCAAAAGGAAAGGGAATCGCGCCATTTTTAACATTTATTTAGTTATAGTGTTTTCATTCCTAAACAAAGCGAAACCACAGAAGACTCATGTTTAAGAGCAAGGGGCGACCCCTGGTGGTTTGGCGGTACTGCGTATAGGGAGGCTCGGCTGTTCAGAGAAAGACTAAAAATGGATTATACTATATACTGGATTATAGCGGGATAAAACTGATAAAAATACTAGAGAATCCCGGGAAAAATGGGAGGGTTGACAGGTATGCCAGAGGTACGTATGGCTGCATTTAGTCTTAAAAACGAATTCTACGGCAGTCTTTTTCATGCTTACCAGCTGACCGCTTATCCCATGTGGACTTCTTTCCCACTTATCAGTTTGTCCAGTGGTTCGCTGTGTACGTCGGCGGACTCGTGCTGTAAAACAGATGACTGGATTCAAGTCCAGTGATGAACAATTCAAAGCAGGTAAGACAAAAAAAAAATATCTGAAAACATGGTAAAAATCCAACATGTTCTGAAACACATTCTGAAAACGTAGTCCCGTGGACGTTTCTGGAGACCGCGAATTATGTAGCTGGAGGTACGTATGGCTGCATTTCATTTTTTTTTTTTTTTTACGAACGCCTCAGGGCTGTATGACGTCCCTTTTCACGCTTACCTCCATGTGGAGGGCTTTCCCGCCGCAACCAGTTTGACCCATTTGCTCGTCGTATACGTCGGCGGACTTGAAATGCAGGGATGAGTTGACCTTGACGACGACGGGGTTCGAGTGTGGGGAAGAGTGGTTCCAGAAATAAGATAAGACAAAAAAAAAAAATCCAGAAAATAATATTAACAAGTGAACAACAGTGTGAGAATGTGGTAAAATCCAAAATCAGACGAGGGATTTTCTTTTTCTAGACGGCGTTTGTAAGCCGTTTGTTGGGTTAAGGGAAGTGGGTGGGCGGCTCAATCGATAAAATTGGTTGGGTTTAAAAGAGGAGAAGGGTGGGTCAGTCGATTGGACTGGTCGGTCAGAAGACAGCGGCTTCTGGTGGGCGCGAACAGCACTCGCTCGAGAAAACTGATGTATGAAAAAAAAGAAGAAGAAAAAAGAGAGAGAGATAACAGCGGCCTCTCACGAAAAAAAAAAAAACTGCAAAAATACCTATTTCCCGGGAGTAGTTCGCATTCTCCAGAAACACCCATGGGACTAAGTTTTCAGAATGAGCCTAGGTTGTTAAAATCAGACGAGGACTATTCTTTTTTTATTGGGTTGCTTTTGAAAATACTGTCGTTTGGATTTAGAGAAGTGGGTGATCAGGACAATCTGTATTTTTGAATACCCTATTGGCTGGGTTTAGAGGAGGAGGAGAGTGGCTCAGTCAGTCAGTCTGTTGACAGCGCCTCTGGTGAATTTACATAAGAACAGCAGGTGCAAATGGCACTCACAAGAGGAGTTTGAGATCTCTAAAAGCATGCACAACAAGCACAAACACTCAAATAGCTTCACACTCTTGATTGGGGAGGGGGGGGGGGGGTCTAGAGCCATTTCAGTGGATGGGGATGATTGGGAGGCCATGATGAGTAAGGACCGTTACATTATTAAAAATATTTTATAATATTTTATATTATATATTTTATATTTATTTATTTATTTTTTTTTATTTTTTTTTTTTTAGTTATTTATTTATTTATTTATTTATTTGTTAAATTCACTGAAGTGGTCAAAAGTTATGAGGGCATCTATATTATTAATTTTTTTAATTCATTATGTGAGACATTTTGTTTGTATTGATAAAAAATTATTATTAACAGAATCAGTTATCAGTAACTAAATAATTTTAACAACTTACTAAAAATGCTGGGTTATTTTAACCCAACGCTGGGTCAATTTTGAAAAAACATTTGACCCAACAGTACGGTTGGAAAATGTCATTTAAATAAAAAAAATAATAATTTAACCTAGTGTTAGGTTTGTACATATTTGACCCAACCATTGAATTAAAGCAACCCTGCATTTTAAAGAGTGTACTACAAAAAATGATGGGTTGTTGTAACCCAACATTGGGTCAAACATGCATAGATCCAATGACTGGGTTGAACAATTTTATTTAATTGAACAGAAAAAAGAACCCAACGATTGAGTTTGGTCATATTTGACACAATTCAGTGCTAAAACAACCCCAAGTTTTATTTAATAGTCTTCCATTTTTTAGCTTGCGTTATAACTATTTCCTTCTCCTACCAAAATTGCTGGGTTGTTTTAACACAACGCTGGGTCAATTATGAACAAACATAACAGTTCGGTTGGAAAATATGATTAAAAATCAGTAAAAAAAAAAATGTAAACTGATGTTGGGTTTTGGTCCATATTTGACCCAACTTTTAGGTTAAGAATATTTAGATATATTTGGTACTGGAAAAAAACCCATACACATCAATCCACACACACACATACACTATGGCCAATTTAGTTCATCAATTCCCCTATAGTGCATGTGTTTGGACTGTGGGGGAAAGCGGAGCACCCGGAGGAAACCCAAGCCAACACGGGGAGAACATGCAAACTCCACACAGAAACGCCAACTGACGCGGCCAACACTCGAACCAGCGACCTTCTTGCTGTGTTCCAACAGTGCTAACCACTGAGCCACTGTCACCACACTCTAAACAAAAAACACCTTTTATGTCGTGTGATCATCTTCAAGCATCTGCAATATGAAAGAACAAATAAGGGTAACACTTTATTTTGATGGTCCATTTGAGTATTAGTAGACTGTCTGCTCAATATCTGCTGATACTGCTGCAAAACAGACATTTAACTGACTATAAGAAACTCTGCAAGCACATGTCAACTTACACTAACCCCAACCTAACAGTCTACTTATAATCTTATGAGAATTAGTTGGCATGTAGATGTAAAAAATTCCACAGACCATCAAAATAAAGTGTGACCGAATAAACATCAGATTTTTAAGCTATGGATGACAATATGAAGCATGTATCTGCACACAGCAGCTCGTGAAAGGTGAAGATTAACAAGTGCACTACAACTCAGGCCATAAAACCAGAGCACATCTGCATGCTATACATCTCAACATCTTCATTTCTGTAGGATTAAGGCCACGCGAGCCAAAGCTACACAAAAGCGTCATGTGCCGCAGGTAATTTCCTCACAGTTTCTTCCAGGCGCTGCACAACTGCAAACCCTCAGGCTTCGGCGCTGCAAGCCAGCGAACATGTTTCTCATTATCAACAAAAACAAAACCGAGAAACCATATGTCAAAACAAGCAGTCTTTTTGTTCATCTAAACTGCTCTGACAGTGCAGCAGGAGAAAAGAGGAGGGAGCTGTTAATGCGGATAAATGCACTGCATAAAGTTAAAGAGGTCCAGCGCTGCTTTTTAAGAGAATCAAATTACTCTGCACTGAGATATATGGCTTTAAATGGCGGATCACATATAAGAGGTTTTATTTTTAGGTTCTGTTTGTTTTGCTGGAACAAGTTTATTTTATTTTATATTTGACGAATCTTAAATATTACATTAGTGCTTCAAAAAAATAAAATTAAATAAAACAATAATTAAATTAAATAAAACAATAATTAAATACAATAAAACAATAATTAAATTAAATTAAATTATAATTAAATAAAATAAAACAATAATTGAATAAAATAAAACAATAATTAAATACAATGAAACAATAATAAAATAAAAAAACAATAATTAAATAAAATAAAACAATAATTAAATACAATAAAACAATAATTAAATTAAATAAAACAATAATTAAATACAATAAAACAATAATTAAATAAAATAAAACTATAATTACATAAAATAAAACAATAATTGAATAAAATAAAACAATAATTAAATACAATGAAACAATAATAAAATAAAATAAAACAATAATTAAATAAAATGAAACGATAATTAAATGAAATAAAACAATAATTTAAAAAAATAAAACAATAATTAAATTAAATAAAACAATAAACAAAAAAGAAACAATAAAACAATAATTAAATAAATGAAAACTCAAGATACCAAATCAATCATAAATGTATTTATTTGTATATTTTCATCTACATTTTCAGTTTAATAAACCAAACCAACTAGCAATAAAATAAAATTCAATAACCTATAAGAAATGTGTTATTATTATTATTATTATTATTATTATTATTATTGTTATTATTATTATTATTATTATTATTATAATAATTATTATTATTATTATTATTATTATTATTATTATTATTATTATATTTTAAATAATATTTCCACCCATATTTTCATGTACAAATACTTTGTTACTTTACCCAAGTAGATTTTTCTTCTATCAGTACTTTACTCCACCATTTATTTTTGGGACAACTTTTAACTTTTACTCCTTACATATTTACACAAATAACTGTACTTTCTACTCCTTACATTTTATAATCGGGTTTGTTACTTTCAGTTTTTATGTGTTTTGTGGTGCGATCTGTATTATTTCTTGTCATTGCTCAATTTGAGTACCATAGGAACGGCTAACATGGATGAGACAGAGGGAGTCTGCTCTGTAAACATGACTGATGTCATAATCATACTGGTAATAAGATACGTAAAATCAAAACTACAGGTAAAACAAGAGATGCATTCCTGATCAAATCTGGCATTTACATGCGGTTAAAGTCTTTTGTCCAATACAGACCAAAGTGTACTGTACATCTCTGTTTTTTCAATCTAAAACTAACAACCATGCGCTTTTTTTAGTCAACGTTTGTACAGTTAGTACTAAAGCAATTAAATACCTATGAAGAAGGTATGCAATGAGGTTTACTTCCTTCGTTTCCAATGAGTTTATATTTCCTAGTACATAATTTATATTGTTTTATAGTTTCAACATATATTAGCCTATGTATATACACTGCTGTATCCATTAAAATCTGTTAGATAAATATTTTAGAACATCAAAGGTATTAATATGGGTATTCATATGTTTTGTGTCAAGATGATGATACACAAGGCATCTTTTTGAGCATTGTTGAACAGTATTAGAGCGATGTTGGTTGGCTACTTTACAAAAAAAAAATAATAATTGAAATGTAAGTTATTTTGTATGGATGTATACATGATGTGCAGTAGTTATCACCGTGAAACTAAAACAGGTAAAGTAATTAATACTTTTTACTAAAGTACTTATTTCAGGGCGTACTTCTTTATTTTACTTAAGTGCAAAGGGTAGTCAGTACTTTAACTTTTAAAAGACTTGTTTCAAACATGAGTATCTGTATTTCTACTTGAGTAAAGGATTTGTGTACTTTTGCCATCTCTGTCAGACACAACCTTAATGCTTTGGCACCATGTGCTTTAAACTTTGCGCCTAGATCATATAATAGAGACCATTTTCTACATTATTTTTATTTATTAACTTTTTAAAAGTATTATTGAATAAGTTAGTAAGTTCCCCTTGGCAAATTTATTGCAAGTTTGGTTTTTGGCCATTTATAGGAAACACTTTGGGCACCCCTGCTCTAGAGACTTATTTTACATATTGTAAAAAATGGAGCACTATAGATGCCCTTTAAACCCAAAGTTATAGTATTGATAAACCAGCCCCACTTAACTTGCTCTCATGTCTTTGCATTGAAGTTTAACCCAAGAATCACATTTCCAAAAAAAGTAAGGGAAAACGTGCATTTGGGACTGCTTGACAAGTAAACAAAGGTGGACAAGGCTGCAGAGCTCATAAAATAAATCGCTGAGGGTAAATGGCGTGTTTCTTTTTCTACGGCTCTGCTCCGTGTGATGAACTGTACAGATCGGCAATTTCCACAGGAGAAGACAAGCCCAATAAACCTCATAATAGCATGCAGGGTTAACAGAGGTGTTGTTTGCACCTAGCCGGCCATGGATATAAATATGCATTTAAACTAGCCCTAGATGGTTCGGCGTGTGCTGTATTTATTCCCCGGCGCTCCAGCAGGCCTGGTTTTCGCTTTATGGCTGACTGCTGGGTTTTATATTTTTCTTGGTTCTATGGCTAATCGATAGTCACATATTGAAAGCATAGATCTTTGGAATAACTCGCTGAATCTTCTGAGTTTCTTTCATTAATGAAAACAGCAGGGGAGCTCATTCAGTGGTGTGTGTGTGTGTGTGAGAGAGAGAGAGAGAGGTTGTTTGATTGTAAAATTACAGAAACCATGTTTTTTTATGCCTTGACTTTCATTTGTATAAGCACAGTTTTACTACCAATACCATGGTAAAATTATATTTACAAACTACCAATTTACTGATAATTTAAAGGGTGTGTGTGTGTGAGAGAGAGAGATGATGCCAAATCACAAATTAACTATGGTTTTGCAATTATAACTATACATTCATTCATTCATTCATTTTCTTTTCGGCTTAGTCCCTTTATTATTCAGGGGTCACCACAGCGGAATGAACCACCAACTTATCCAGCATTTGCTTTACGCAGCAGATGCCCTTCCAAGCTGCAACCCAGTACTGGGAAACACCCATACACATTCTCACTCTCACACACACACACACATTAAGGACAGTTTACCCTACCCAATTCCCCTATAGCGCATGCGACTGTGGGGGAAACTAGAGTACCCGGAGGAAACTCACACCAATACGGGGAGAACATGCAAACTCCGCACAGAAATGTCAACTGACCCAGCCAGGACTCGAACCAGCGACCTTCTTGCTGTTAGGCCATCGTGCTACCACTGTAACGCGCCTAACCATAGCAATTGTAAAAATACAAAAAGCATTCAACTATAAAAAAATATTGTTATTAAGGGTGTGTGTGTTTGTGTGTGTGTGTGTGTGTGTGTGTGTGTGTGTGTGTGTGTGTGTGTGTGCTTGTTAATGTGTATTGGGTACCTTGTGTTCCTTCCACTGTGGGGACAAAATGTCACGAAATAATGCAGCAGAATCAGTCCATTTGGAATAGTTGGCAGTTCATTCCACTGTGGCAACCCTTGATAAATAAGGGCTTAAGCCAAAGGAAAAAGAATGAATGAATGAATGAATGAATGAATGAATGAATGAGTGGAAAATGCAGATAGTTTTTTGGGTTGGGTTAGAGAGTAGGGGTAGAGAAGCAGTGTGTGTGTGTGTGTGTGTGTGTGTGTGTGTGTGTGTGTGTGTGTGTGTGTGTGTGTGTGTGTGTGAGTGAGATTTAAGCTTTTTGTTTCTTTTCCAGTGATTCTGACATGAAGCGAGACGTCTCCTCTGCTGATAATAAACACTGCTGAGTGTGAGCCTGTATTTTGAAGGAAAGGAGCAGCAGCTCAGGGAGACAGATTTATTTACTTAAGCGACGTGTGTGTGTGTGTGTGTGTGTGTGTGTGTGTGTGTGTGTGTGTGTGTACTTGGCTCGGTTGGGTTGTTCTGGGCCGGTTCTGACCCTGTGCGCTTCTGCTGTGCGTCCTGCTGATAAGACAGGGCTGCCCTGACACTGTTGTCTTTCTGTGGTTTGCTCTTCATCAGGCAAACACTTCACACTGTGACCAATTTAAAACACTGAGGGAAAATCCTAAAAATCTGACTGGACTGCAGTGAATATTGAACACAGACAGACCTGAGGGACTCACACTAACAGATATATGGTTAAACGGATTGTAGTAGGCTTTTAAAATATACACAGTTGAAGTCAGAATTATTAGCCCCCCTGTATCATTAGCCCCGTTTACTTTTTTCCCAATTTCTGTTTAACAGATTTTTTCAACACATTTCTAATCATAATAGTTTTAATAACTCATCTCTAATAACTGATTTATTTTATCTTTGCCATGATGACAGTAAATAATATTTGACAATCATTTTCGAGACACTTCTATACAGCTTAAAGTGACATTTAAAGGCTTAATTAGGTTAACTAGGCAGGTTAGGGTAACTAGGCAAGTTATTGTATAACGATGGTTTGTTCTAGAGACAGTCGAAAAAATATATTGCTTAAAAGGGCAAATAATTTTGACCTTAAAATGGTTCATACAAAATTAAAAACTGCTTTTATTCTAGCGAAAATATAAAACAAAATAAAACAAATAAGACTTTCTCCAGAAGAAAAAAAACATTGTCAGACATACTGTGAACATTTCCTTGATCTGTTAAACATCATTTGGGAAATACAAAAATAAGATCCTAATAATTCTGATTGAATTATAATAATAACAACCTAATAATTTCAACTGTATATAAAAGCTAAATAGAAATGTTTTCACCAAAAAAAAAAAAAACTAAACTAAAAATACATTTTAAAATAGTAATGAAACAAATAGCAAGTTTAAATTGCTAAACTGTAATTTGGACTAAAACTTTATCCATTTAAAGGGGATTTATTATATTTATTTCAATCAAGTTAATGCTCTAATGGTAACCTTCAAAATGTTTTACATAATAATAATAATAATAATAATTATTATTATTATTATTATCATTATTATTATTATTATTATTATTATTTTCATTATTATATTATTTTATTATTATATTATTATTATTTTATTATATTATTTTATTATTATTCTATTATAGCATCATCATCATCATATAATTATTATTATATAATTATTATTATTATTATTATTATTATTGCTGTTGTTGTTATTATTATTTAATATAGTATATTACTTTTATTTTTATTATTATTATTACTATTATTATTATTATTATATTAATATTGTTTATTATTATTATTATTATTATTAATAATAATAAAAACATTTCAAATTCACTCATTAAGTTGCTAATAAGACTTAGATTATTTAGTTTAATTTATGAAACTGCAATAACATTATACATTATTAATCATATTGGCTCATTAGAGTATTATGAAACTGATCTGTGCCACATGGTAAAAGTTATTAAACTATTATTGCATTTACTAATTTTAAATGTTTGATTTTTGTTACTTTACTCCTTAAAGAGCCCATATTATGGGTTTTTGAAAATTCCCCTCCATGTAGTGTGTAACACAGCTCTAAGTGAAGTGAAGTATCCAGCTTAAGGCTTAAATCTGTAAGAATACAGTGTTTAAAACTGTTGATTCATCTATAAAAGAGTCGACTCATAGTGCTTCAAACGAGTCGCCTTGATACCGATTCATTAGGTGTTTCGCCATGACGTACGAACGAAACCAAGTTATTCACGCGCACGCGCAAACCCGGGAGATTTCAAACCTTAGGCCCCGCCCTCTGACGCAGAAACCCAGACACACACACACACAAACATGCCGGTCGATTGAAGTCACACTGCAGATGGATATTATATCGAGTCTCTACCCAAAGATGAAACCTCAGCATTATAACCAAGCAGTTGGAAACTACTGGAAACTTCTGGAAACTGCATGCTACAAAGAATACTTCATCTGCGTTTGTTAAAGGAAGGATCAGTAAAGAGTAACTTACTGATGGACGTCAGGATGGGTTTCTTCCTACCTTTCTCAAGTGTAAGTTCGTGCGGTTAAAGTTGTTGCCTCGTTGACTCTAGCTTGCAAATGTATTTAGTTGTGATTTGTTACTTGTAACCGAGTGTACTGTATCAGGTTAACTGGCTATATTCTCTTATCGCGTGCAAAGTCACGTTAAAAATGTGACGCGTGCTGCTTTGTTTATAGAGCTCTGTGGTAGAGTTCTGCATTCCCCCGGCTGTCCCCGCGCCAGATTTCTGCGGCGCGGGAATAAATTTCCGAATAAATCGCGGGAGCGGTCGGTAACGGGTTTAATTTGGGACAGGAGCGGGCTGTCTAGCAATATCACGGATATTGCTATGCGAATGAGAAAGAGAGAGTCTGCTTGGTGCTTGTGTGTGTGTGTGTTAGTGCGCACGCGTGCGTATGAGAGAGAGAGAGCGTGAGAGAGCTTTGTGTGTTTGGTGCTGTGTGTGTGTTTATACAGACATCTTGGCTGTCTGGACTGTATAGCTGGGTGATTTTTGGTTGTGTTCTCCCCCGCTCTAGCGGGATCGGGCGCGGCGGGCAGAAAACGGAGCAGGTTCTCAGGCTAAAACCTGGCAGGTGCGGGCGGAAGCGGGAGCGTTGTCGTCCGGAGGTGTGTGTGTGTTTTTGTGTGTGTGTGGCAGCTAAAATCCACGCCTACACTATCGAGCGTGTATGAACTGTGATTACTTTTATATTGCTGATTAGCTGCTGTGCATTTCACTCTCTGACTGAAGGCAGTCGACCAATCCCGACAGGCTGTCATCGGTCCAATCAGCGCAGATTAGCTTCGCGCTAAGGAGGGGTTTGGGAACAAATGAATCACTGGACGATTCATACAGGAGTCGCTGGGATAATTAGGTAAAAATAAATGCAGATTAGAAGACCATGAAAGTGTTTTTTGACTTTGCATGCATATTAGACTGTTGTTGGAGACCCTTACAACCAAGATATGACCCTATTTCATGTATAATATGGGCTCTTTAAGTTCCTAATCAGATATAATATGATCATTCATTTCCCTTCGGCTTGGTCTCTTTATCAATCAGGAGTCACCACTGTGGAATAAACCGCTGACTCATCCAGCATATGTTTGACACAGCGGATACCCTTCCAGCAGCAACCCAGTACTGGAAAACACCTATACACTCTCACATATACACTACAGTTTATTCAATTTTCCTATAGCGCATGTGTTTGGACTGGAGCAGAGTACCCAGAGGAAACCTACGCCAACATGGGGAGAACATGCAAACTCCACACAGAAATGCCAACTGACCCAGCCGGGTCTCGAACCAGTGACCTTCTTGCTGTGAGGCGACAGTTCCAACCACTGAGCCACTGCATTGCCCCCAGATATAATACAGTTTCAGTAAAAAAAAAAAAAAAAAAGCATTTGACCATTTTAAAACAATTAAAATCAACCCAGAATTGTATGAGAGTATAAAATGTCAAGTCATAATGAAAGTTAAAACCGTGTGCACCATTTCCAGTACATTCATCAGCATCCATATAAACCCACCCTGACTTGAACAAGCAATCTTTTTTGGCTTTGACATTTAGTGACTCCCATAGAATCCCAGTTAATTGAAGTTAATGCCGTAAAGATGCAGTTTTGCGTCACTGAATTGAACAGCCACAATCCAAAAAGCAATTTGCAGGGAGTCGGGGTTTCACAAACGTTATCGGCGCAATCAACTACACTCATGTTGTGAGGCGCCGGCAGAGATTGAATTCACTTTCATCAACGCGAGTCACATCGGTTTCATCAGTGCGCAATAAACCTGTGATGAGTAAATGGCCGGCATGCATCGCTTTATTGTATCCAATCACGGCTGCTGTAAGTTGAGCATGATGCTTGCTTGTCCACTGACTGAGAAAGCATCTGTATTCCTCCAGAGTAACTCTGTGTATGATCTTTTATTCATTCTGCTCTCAGGAAAGAATGGAGACCCACTCAAAGCATGGACTGACCTCAGGGTCAATCAGGTGATAATCACCCTGCTCACAAAGCCAGAGATCTGCTGAGAGATCTGCACATAGAGAAACTGAGGAAAAATGAAGGGAGAAATTTAGGGTAGAAATGACATTATTCCAAATGTAATGAGGAAAGCCAGGTGTCCTTTATCCTTTATTTATTAAGTATATAGTTGAAATTATAAATGAGTTCAAAATCTGAATTCTGGTTCATCTATCCTTGGCTATAAGATGCGTTTACAGGCTGTTAAGGAAAAAGGTAGATCTACAAAATATTGATGTCACTATTCTGTTGTGGTGGCCAAATTTTTGCACCTGTTTGTTTTTGTTTAGACTATAATTGCATTGCATCTGTTGGTTAAAAATGCTGACAGAATTAAAATATTATATATATATATATATATATATATATATATATATATATATATATATATATATATATATATATATATATTCAAATGAAACTGCTGATTTGAAAGGCCAGCAGACTATGACTTGCATATGATAATTATCAGAGGTGCCCAAAATTTTGCAGAAAATATAATTTTTATTTTATAAATCACAAGTAGCCATTTTTGCAATATTTCGAATTGTTGCATGAGATATATATATATATATAATTCAAATATATACTTGTATGTCTCACGTTATATACATTTAATTGCAATTACATGTAATTCAAAGGGTAAATAAATAAATAATAAAAAATAAATAAATTACTAAATTAATTAATTAATTAATAAACTAATAAAGATAAACAAAAGCAAATAAATAAATAAATAAAATATAAACAAAAACAAACAAATAAATAAATAATAAATAAATAAAAACAAATAAATGAATAAATAAATAAATAAATATAAACAAATAAATACATAGATAGCTAGATAGATAAACAAAAAGAAAGCAAGGAAGGAAGGAAAGAAAGAAAATGAATAAAATAATAAAAAGAAAGATAAACATAAATAAATAAATAAATAAATAAATAAATAAATAAATAAATAAATAAATAAATAAATAAATAAAACTTGTATGGTTTATGGAATTTGCATAGCCATTTCAGATTTTTATGTGGCTGGTTATATATATATTTTAAATAAAAAAAATATTTAAAAAATATATTAAAAATATATTTTTATAATAAAAACTATAGTTTTTATTATTTTCAATAAACAAATGCTTGCTCAAAAGAGTAAGGTCCATGTGCTTTTTGACTAAACAAATACACTATTTAACAGAAAACACAATTTCCTCTAGCGCACACTTTAATGCCCTCATGCTAAACCTTAAGGGGTTTTTCACATTTAAATACATTACACTGCCAGAATTCCCCCCAGTATAATAATAAAGCTCCACTTTCTTGTTCTGCTCCTGCTGCTTGCCTTCGAGAAGCAAATGCAGAGTTTCTGGGCTGTGAAGCAGACTGTATGTTTACATTTTGCTTGCTGGTTAAGAAGCAGATAAATTATCCACCAACAAGGGCCAGGCAGAAAAAGACGCGAGAGAAAGAGGGCAATTTTCTGTGAATAAAGCAGCGAGGAAAGCTGACATCAGCAAACTCTGGGCTGAAGATCACAACTACAGTTTGATGCGGTGCTCTGGAGACTGAAAAAACCCTCATAACACACAAATCTGCCTTCTCAGACATACAAATACACCCATAAACAGTCAGCCTGAGGTGGTTTTGAGGGTTTAGGGTGTTTGACAGAATCAGACTAATTATTGCTTCTTTGATGGGGGGCTTGGACTGTTTTGTGTTTATTTCATGCACACATTACTACAGGTTATAGATCAAAGTAAACATAAATAAACAAAGGTGTATGGTCTTCTTGAGTAATAGACCAATCATATTTTCCAATCGCAGAAGATATACTACAATATAATGTAAACAATAAAAATATTTACCTTATATTTGTATAAGGGAAGGCAGGTTTATTTATATAGCATATTTCATAAACTATGGTAAATCAAAGTGCTTTACATAAAGAATAAAAGAAACAGGAAAATAAAAATTAGTAAAAGAATTAAAAAATTATTAAAACAGATTTTAAAAATGTGTGAAACAGGTTATGAAAGAATGAAAAAGAAAAGAAAGACATAATAGTGCAATCTGTGGGACGTAGCACAGTGCTCATTCAGTAAAGGTACAGCTAATCAGATGCGTTTTTAGTCTTGATTTGAATGTGCCTAATGTCGGAGGACATCTGATCATTTCTGGAAGCTGATTCAGGCAGTGGGTTGGGGGGGGCTGTTAGGAGCTGAAGGCAGATTCACCCTGCTTTGACTGAACTCTTGGAATTTCTAGTTCATATGATCCTAATATTCTGAGTCATCTGTTGGGTTTGTATTCAGTCAGCATATCTGTAATGTATTGAGATCCTGGGCCTTTTTGTGCTTTTTGTGCAGTAATAATACTTTAAAGTCTATTCTGAATGTAACTGGGAGCCAGGGTAAAGATCTAAAAACAGGTGTGATATGCTCTGATTTGCTGTTTCTGGTCAGGATTCTGGCAGCAGCGTTCTGGATGAGCTGCAACTGTCTTTTTGGGACGGCCAGTGAGGAGTCCATTAAGGTAATCCACTCTGCTGCTGATAAAAGCCTCACTGCATTGATTCTTGCAGTGTTTTTAAGATGATACTATGCTGATTTAGTTACTAATTTGACATGACTACTGAGAGGGGCAGACTTTTAAAACTTTTTGCAACCTTTCGCTTCTCCCACCTCGCTCTTCACTTTGGCCTGACCTTCAATACCTTTTCCCGGTTTAAAATGCTGTCACAGTCCCCCCCTCACTACTGAAACTCAGATCTGACTACAAAATCACTCCAAGATTCTTGTCATTATTTTTTGTATTTATTTGTTATTAGATATTTATTTGCATGTACTATAATTCAGTCATTAGATTTTAATTTTCACCTGGTAGGGATGTTATAAATGCAATATTTCACCAACAAATAGTAAAATAAATATTCCATTAGAAAATAAAAACATAATAACAACTGATTTTCGTGATTTCAAGGGTTCGCCCTTAGCTAATGATTGATTATGAAGCGTGTTTGGCATGCTGTCCCGGGAGAGAGCCCTGAGTTTGTGAGATACTTGAGCCCGGGGCTCAAGTCTACTAATACTCAAATGGACCATCAAAATAAAAAGTGTTACTATTTTTTTTTAATTAAATAATTAATTAATTAATTTATTTATTTATTTATTTATTTATCTATTTATTTATTTATTCATTTATATTAATTTAACTAATTTAATCATTTATTTATATATTTATTTATTTACTTTTAATAATTTTATTTATTTATTTATTTATTTATTTATTTATTTATTGTAGAGATTAATTAAATTTTATAATATTTATTTTTCGGACCTTGATATGTATAGAGCCGCTTTAAATGCATCTTCTATACCATCATTTTTTATTATTATGGGGGCAGCACAGTGGCCTCATAGCAAAAAGGTTGCTGGTTTGAGTCCTGGCTGGGTCAGTTGGCATTTCTGTGTGGAGTTTGCATGTTCTCCCAGTGTTGGAGTGGGTTTCCTTCGAGTGCTCCGGTTTCCCCCACAGTCCAAACACATGCGCTATAGGGGAATTGATAAACTAAATTGTCTGTAGTGTATGAAGTGTGCATGTTTCACAGTATTGGGTTGCAGCCAGAAGGGCACTCGCTGCATAAAAAAAAGCCAGAATAATTGCCGGTTAATTCCACTGTGGTGACTTCTGAAATAGAGACTAGGCCGAAGGAAAATTAATGAATGAACATTATTATTACTGATCTTCTTTCTTTAATTATATTTATTTTTTTGACCTGGATATGCACAGATTATCTTTAAGCGTATATTTTTATATCTTTTGATTTGTTTCTCATTCCAAGTTTTCTTTTTACAGAGATGTCTGTAAGGCTTGTGGTAGTTAAGCTATATAAAGGAATAAACATATAGAAACATCTGAGAACATGAAACTATTCTGCACTTAAAAACACGCTTCACATGCCAGCAGTGCTTCTAGAGGAAATCAGCAGAGTAAATTATGAAAAGCTCCATAGAAATCCACATCAGATAAGGCCGTGGAGAGCAGCAGCCAGCATTGAGGACCGGCCGCTTTATGGATTCGCCATTCAGACACAAATCACTGTAACTATAAAGCTGGAGTTAAGTGACTCTCCACAGGCATGATTATAAACAAAGACCTGATATTAAAGCCTTGCATTCATGCATGAGTAAAGTAAACATGCATGGAGGGAAAAAAAAGTCTATTTTAAAAAACATCACGCTGCCCACTGCGGAGGAGAGCAGGAGGGCTGGGACGTTTTTCCATCTCTTGCTCCAGGATTGGTGTCTAATTATCGCATCATAATGAGAAGTTAAAATAACTTTGTTCATTCCTGGATGAGGACCAATAAGATGACGCAAGTCTCTCCATTACAGACTGCAGGATGGGTTTAACCTCTGCAGACTCGAGTTTAACCTCTAAACAGCAAAGCTAAATGAGTATTTATGAAGCAGTGCATCTGAAACAATATATACTGTACAAACACACACCAAAAAACTAAAAGTTGTTTTAACCCAAATGTTGGGTCAAATTAAGAATCAAATATAGACAAACTCAACTGTTAAATTAGGAAAATCATTTTAAAATGTAACTTTTTTTTTTTTTTTTTTAATCAGCCCATATTTCTCCATATTTCACCCAATGTTGGGTCAAATTAAAAATCAAACATGGACAAATTTTATATAGACAAAGCCAACAGTTGAGTTAAATTTTTGTAAGTACTTTTAATGCAATTTTTAAAATTAAACCAACATTGGGTTTCTCCATATTTAAGCCAACGTTGAGTCAGATTAATAATCAAATAAACAATTCACATATGGACAAACCCAACAGTTGGGTTAAAAAAAAGTCATCTTAAAATTATTATATATCTTAAAAAATAACCCAATGTTGTTTTTTCTAAAATTAACCCAATGTTGGGTCAAATTAGGAATTAAATATGGACAAACTCAACTGTTGAATTTAAAGAATTATCATTTTAATGTAATTTTTTTAAATACCCCAAAATTGGGTTTCTGCATATTCAACCCAATGTTGGGTCAAATTAAAAATCAAGCATGGACAAATTTTATATGGACAATGAAAACAGTTGGCTTAAAATATATATGTATTTTTTATAATTAACCCAACATTGTGTTTGGCCTTATTTTACCCAATGTTGAGTCAAATTAAGAATCAGATATGAACAAATCATATATGAACAAACCCAACCGATGGGTTAAAAAATGATCATTTTAATACAAATTTCAAAATTAAACCAACATTTGGTTTCTCCATATTTAACCCAATGTTGGGTCAGATTAATAATCAAATATAAATAAATCACATATGGACAAACACAACAGTTGGGTTAAAAAAAAGTTATCTTAAAATTCTTTTCAAAAATTACCCAAATTAGTTTTTTCTATAATTAACCCAATGTTGGGTCAAATTAAGAATTAAATATGGACAAACTCAACTGTTGAATTAAAAGAATTATCATTTTAATTTAAATTTTAAAAATTACCTCAACATTGGGTTTCTCCATATTCAACCCAATGTTTGGTCAAATTAAAAATCAAGCATAGACAAATTTTATATGGACAACAAAAACAGTTGAGTTAAAAAAAAATGTAATTTTTATAATTAACTCAACATTGGGTTTGACTATATTTAACCCAACGTTGGGTCAGATTAAGAATCAAATATGGACAAATCACATATGGACAAACCCAACAGTTGGGGTAAAAGGTTATCTTAAAATCATAATTTTCTTAAAAAAGTTATCTTAAAATCAAACCGAAATGTTGGTTTCTCCATATTTACCCCAATGTTGGGTCAAATTAATAATCAAATGCAGACGAATCACACTGTATATGGACAAAGCCAATTTTAATGTAATTTTAAATTAACCCAACATAGGGTTTTTCTATTATTGAATCCATAGTTGGGTCAAATTAAAAATCAAGTATGGACAAATCATATATAAACAAACCTAACAGGTGGGTTAAAAAAAATGATAATTTTAATGCAATTTTATAAAAAATTAACCCAACATTGGATTTCTCCATATTTAACCCAATGTTGGGTCAAATTAAGAATCAAATATGGACAAACAAACATTTGGGTTATAAAAAAATAATAATTTTAATGTAATTTTTACAATTAACCAAACCCAACCATTGGGTTAAAAAAGTAATAAAAAACAATAATAATTTTAAAAACTAACCCAACGTTGGGGTTCTCCATATTTTACCCAATGTTTTTTAATACAACCCAGTGAACAAACTTTGATTTGGAACAAATAACTTTAAGTGAAAGAACTACAATCCCATCAAGCATTGCAACGATCAAAGGTATTGCGTTTACTGTATGTACCAATATTTTTATGAGTTTAACAGAACTCAAGTATGTCATTTGCGAAGCTTAATTAGATAATGAACTCTATTGCTCACCGTAACACTCTAATTAGTGGAATTTTCTGTGAGGCATTTTGGGTAATGTAGTTTCCTGCACACATTCCTCTATTGAATGCTTTCATGAACTGTGCATTCAACAAAATCAACTGAAACACCTTCAGAGACTCCAACATCTCCTAAAAGGTTATAGAAATGAGTTATTAAAAAGAAAAAGAAACTCAACATGGTTGTTAACTTCTAAAAGCTGACTGCTCTTATTTGAAGAATGATCCATGATTGATGCTGAAATGAAAACACATGTTGGTCTCTCTGTGGAAACACTAACTGTGCTGCAGTGATCTTGAAGTAAAGAGCTGAATGTTTGAAAGCTGCAGTGATATATTCACTAGTGCTGATCTGATCTCTGCAGCTCAAGGACGACACAGAAACTGCCTTCAGTGTCCACTATTTTAACCACAGGAAAAAAAAAAGAGATGAGTTCACACAATTTCCACCTCGATATTGGGCCAACAAAACTGTCCTTCACTGTGTGTGTGTGTGTGTGTGTGTGTAGGTGTGTGTGTGTGTGTGTGTGTGTGTGTGTGTGTGTGTGTGTGTGTGTGTGTGTGTGTGTGTGTGTGTGTGTGTGTGTGTGTGTGTGTGTGTGTGAGCCCTTTATGTCTGATTGGAAATGTATTGTAATCCCCTGATGTTGATGTAAAAACAACCCAGAATATTATAATATTTATAAAAAATAAAAAATTATTTTTAAAAAGTTCAACTAAATAATAATACTGAGGTTTTTTTTTTTCAATTTAATTTAATTTACAATTTAACCACAATGGTCGGGTTTGTCCATATTTGACCCAATATTGAGTTAAAACAACACAGTGTTGTAATACATTATTAAAATTTTTACACTAAATACAAAATGTTTCTTTTTTTTTTTTTTTTTTCAACTTTACCCAACAGTTAAATTTATCAGTATTTGACCCAACATTAAGTAAAAACAATTCAAGGTGTTGTAATATTTATTATTCATTGAGGGGAAAACATTACACTATAAATAAATAAATAAAAAATCTGTTTAATTAAATTTATATTATACTTTTTAACCCAACAGTTGGGTTTGTTCATATTTGACACAACGCTGAGTAAACACAACACAGAGTGTAGTAAATATATTATTAAAAATTACACTACATGCAAAATGCTGGGTTCATTTTTTTCAATTTAAACCCAACAGTTGGGTTTGTCCAAATGTGACCCAGTGACAAGTTTAAAAAATCCAGCGTTGTAAAATATATTATTAAAAACCTTTACACTAAATACAAAATCCTGGGTTCATTTTATTTTATTTTTTTTAATTTTAACCCAACAGTTGGGTTTGTCCAAATTTGACCCAATGCGGAGTTAAAATAACCCAGAGTGTTGCCATATTATTGAAAAAAATTAGACTTTAAATAAAAACAGTTTTTTTCCAATTTAATTTAATTGACACTTTTTAACCCAATGGTTGGGTTTGTTCATATTTGACCAAATGACAAGTTAAAACAATCCAGTGTTGCAAAATAAATTATTAAAATCATTACACTAGATACAAAATGCTGTTTTTTTTTGTTGTTGTTGTTGTTTGTTTTTGTTTTTTTGTAACCCAACAGTTGGTTTTGTCCATATTTGACAATGTCCATAACAGCAAGTTAAAATAATCCAGTGTTGTAATATATATTATTAAAAAATTACACTAAATACAAAATGATGGGTTCAATTTTTTTTTTCAATTTTAACCCAGCAGTTGGGTTTGTCCATATTTGACCCAACGGCAAGTTAAAGTAATCCAGTGTTGTAAAATGTATTAAAAACATTTCACTGAATACAAAATGATGGGTTAATTTTTTCAATTTTAACCCAAAAGTTGGGTTTGTTCATATTTGACCCAACGCAGAGTTATTAACCTAGAGTTTTGTCATATTATTGAAAAACGTTAGACTATAAATCAGTGGTCACCAAACTTGTTCCTGGAGGTCTTGTGTTCTGCAGATTTTAGCTTCAACCCTAATCAAACACACCTAAACAAGCTGTTGAGGCAAGCTGGAGCTAAACCCTGCAGGGACACCGGCCCTCCAGGACAGAGATTGGTGACCCCTGCTCTAAATAAATACACTGAATTTTATTTATTTTTTTTTTTTTCAATTTAATTTAATTCACAATTTTTAACCCAATGGTTGGGTTTGTCCATATTAGACCCAGCATTGGTTTAAAACAAGAGTGCAAAGTGTTTAGAGCATAAACAAAGATCACAGACTCGTCGTTTCACTACAAATGAACATAAAGAAAAGCTTTCCAACCAAAACAGTTTTCAAGGTGATGTGAAGAGTTACTGCTTCGAGTGTTTGAAAATCATTTTCAAAATGTCAACATCCAGCATGGAGTAATTGCGATGGTTTATTTCACGGGTCTCGGCGACACCTCATCATTTCAGCCGCGTTTTCTTCACAACTCTCAGCCAAGAAGTGACACGTTTTACAGTCCACTAAAGGAGCCTGTTGTGCAAAGGCCCTGCTGGCAGCATGGAAAACAAAGCGGGGATCATGTTGACAGACTCCAGGACATTCATCCAAGATGATCACTTCAAACATTAACAATAGTTATTATTGATTTATGAAAAATGCACAACTGTTCACTCTAAAAGTGCCCGGGTTAATTTTAATATTAAATTTAAACCAGACTTTTTAAAACAACGCTTGGGATTGTCCATATTTGACCCACTGTTTTTTTAAAGGTTTATTAAATCAAAACTATTCTTATTTATTGTTCAAGGAAAGCTCACAACTGTACATGCTAAAAATGCTGGGTTTTTTGTCCAATTACTGTACATTTAGGTTATACTTTTTAAATCCACTGTTTGGATTAATTTATATTTCATCCAACATTGAGTTAAAACAACCCATAGTGTTGTAATTTTTATCATTAATTTATATATTAAAAAACATTAAACATTAAACTAAATAAAAAATCCTGAGTTAAATTTTTCAATTACATTTCAGTTAAAATTTTTAACCCATCGTTTGGGTTTCTCCATGTTTTACCCAATGATGAGTAAAAACAACTCAATGTAATATTTATTGTAATATTTATAATTTATTCATGAAAATCTTTAAACTTTAAATAAAAAGTTCCTGAGTGTTTTTTCATCAATTACATTTAAATGACAATTAACCCGACAGTTTCAATCATTACCAATATTTGCTATTTATTCATTAAAAAAAACTCACAACTGTTCAAAATGCTGGGTTAGTTATTTTCAATTACATTTAAATGACTATTTTTAATCCAATGGTTTGATTTTGTCCATATTTGACCCACCATTGAGTTAAGACAACCCAGAGTATTGTAATATCTAAAATGTATTTATGAAAAATGTTATACTCTAAATAAACGCTGGGTTAAAAGTCAATTAAATTTAAATGACACTTTAATGAAATAGTTGTATTTGCCCATATTTGACTCAACCTTGGGTTGAAAAACACAATTTTTAAAAAAGTTTTATAATAAAAAAAAAATTTTAAATTACCATTATTTATTATTTATGAATATCTCCAACTGTACACAAAAAATGCTGGGTTCAATTACATTAATATTTTACTTTTTAAACTCAATCTTTGGGTTAATCCATATTTGACCCAACCCAGCCATTTCTAGAGTGTAATATTTATTATTTATAAATAAAAAGTTACACTAAATTAATTATACTAAAATAATTTAAATTAAATTACACTTTTTAACCCAATGGTTGGGTTTGTCCATATTTGGCCCAACGTTGGGTTAAACTCCATATTTTTAAGGTGTATCATTTAAAACACTACCATTATTTATCATGTATGACAAAACTCACAACTGTTTGCTTTAAAAAATGCTGGGTTATTTTTTTTTTAATGATACCTTCTTAAACCCAATGGTTGGGTGTGTGTATATATATATATTTGACCAAACATTCAGTTAAAACAACCCAGTGTTGTAATATTTATTATTTATAAAAAAAATTACTCTTATTAAAAAATGCTGGGTTGAGTTTATTATAGCTTTTTAAACCCAATAGCTGGGTGTGTTTATATTCAGTTAAAACAACAGAG
>NC_141039.2:48390000-48420000 GCF_052040795.2 Danio rerio
TTATCCCTGTGTTGGCATGGGTTTCCTCTGGGTGCTCTGGGTTCCCCTACAGTCCAAACACATAGGCTATAGGGTAATTGATGAATTAAATTGTACATAGTGTGTGTGTGTGTGTGTGTGTGTGTGTGTGTGTGTGTGTGTGTGTGTGTGTGTGTGTGTGTGAGAGAGAGAGAGAGAGAATTTGAGTGCATATGTGAGTGCGTTTCCCAATACTGTATTGCAGCTGGAAGGGCTTCCGCTGTGTAGAATGTGTTGGAATAGTTGGCGGTTCATTCCGCTGTGGTGACCTCTGAAATAGAGACTAAGCTGAAGGAAAACGAATGAATGAATATTTGTATTTTGGGGATCTATTATTTGAGGGCATATTCAATTAAATCTTGATTAGCAAGTACTAGTCCCTGTAATTTTATCGTTTAACTAAAATTGAGAAAATACTTTTTATTTTTAGGTAAATAATTAGTTACTTATAAATGTACTTGCCTTAATACTATAAATAAATGCAAAAGTTCTGTATGAACCATTTCAGAAGAACTCTCCTCAAGCCCTTTTCCCCTATTCTAAATGCAAAGCCTACTTTACTACATCCAATCAGCTCACAGTAGAGAACAACAAGCCACGCCCACTGTTTTCTTATTTAAAATTCCATTTATCTAGGAACTAGACTTGTATGCAAACCCTGAAGCGAGATAGCATTTTAGCAGTTCTGGTTCCCCCGTCCCAAAGTCAATGGGTATTTTAAATGGGATTTTGGTTAAATCGCTTTAATAAGGTTTGTGGCGAACACAAACTCAAGATACTTTCATGTTTTACTCTACGACAAAACACATCAGTTACATCACACTCTTGATTTTTATATATATATTTTTTTAATTGGTTACGCTTCTTGATTGCAACCGTCTTATTAAAGTTGCTAGATGGGACTACAGGTGATGTCTGAGACATACAGAGTCATCGAGCTAAACTAGTCTGGAACGCAGCTCGCTTGTATTGAGCATTTGAATTCGTCTGTGATTAAAGTGTTTTCATGAATAGCATTTTATAGTCTGTAGTATTTTACTAATTGGGAATTCATATTGTGTGTAGATAAAGCTGCGGCCACACTAGAGCAGGGCTGGCCAACCCTGTTCCTGGAGAGCCACCTTCCTGCAGATTTCAGTTGCTACCCATATTAAACACACCTGAACCAATTAATTAGGACTTTTCGGCTTAGTCCCTTTATTAATCTGGGGTCACCATATATGCCCTTTCAGCTGCAACTTATCATTGGGAAACACAATTCACACACACACACACTCACTATGGTCGATTTTAGCACACCCCAATTCACCTGTACCACGTCTTTGGACTTGTGGGGGAACCAACACGAATACAGGGATAACATGCACACAAATGCCAACTGACCCAGCCCGGGCTCGAACCAGCGATCTTCTTGCTGTGAGGCGAACGTGCTTTTATTTTATCGAGGGAAGAAGTTTTATGCTAGCAGCCGATTAGACTACAAGATGGCATCATAGTTCCTCCACTCTATTTACCTAATTCTTCGCCGACGAAGGGACGCAGCCATTTGAATCTTTTTGGCTTGAGACTTCCGGTCTCATTCACTTCCATTCATTTATAGACATTGATGTTGCAAACTGCTATTTTCTTATTATATTATTCTTCTTGGTCTGTAAAGTCATGCAAACATTTGTTTGTAGAGTAAGTAGTTTGACCGTTTTCTGCCGTTTATTATTCCAAGTCATTTCCCCATAGGCGACTGAATCGGAAGTTCTAAAACAATCGTGAAAACAGGCGCACTTCCGCATTTTTAGAATAAGGTCAATATGGAAAAAAAAAATTGGTCGCAGCTTCCTGTTCATTTTGACTTTGAGATGAATAGTATGCAAATTGGGACGCAGCACACGTCTGCGTGAGCAGTGTGTTTTGCATGAGAGGTCGTGTTTTTCACTACCTCTGCTCACAATTTACGATCCACCAGCTAATTCTGCACCAAGGTTATCAGGCGTTCGGCATTGATTTGAAGTAATGCTTTCCTCTCCTCCACACATAAGTCTTCATTAGCTGATCCTTCTGACCTGCACTAAACCCTATGTCATTACCCTCGGATCCGCCATCAATATCTTCCCCGTCCTACAGGCAGGGCCCAACTCCCTAGCTTTAATCTCAGTGTTGTCAGCTAGCATTAAAGCTAGCCCAGCTCAATGCCACTCACTGCGGAATCGTCCATTACTTCATGAAATCGGCTCTGGTTTCATTTGAGAGGTGTTCTTGTATTCAAAAGCTTGAAGGAATATCTCTGCGTGAAGTAGCCTGTGCTCTGTGTGGTTGCCAAGTCCACTAAATATTTTCAACACCATGAGAACTCAGATCATGCAGAAAAGAAAAGTAACCCAATTTAATGTTATCAAAGGCAGCTGCTCTTGCAGAAAGTAAAGGTGTACTAAGGTAAAAAGTATTTAACAAATAGATTGAGATGTTCACAATGCATCACTATTCTCGAGTTAATTCTGAGACTAGTTTTTAACAGCAGATAGTGCTCTAGGCTAGTTTTAAACAGCAGACGGCGCTCGGCTAGTTTTTAACAGCAGACGGCGGTCTAGGCTAGATTTAAAAAGCAGCTGGTGCTCTAGGGTATTTTTTAAACAACAGATAGTGCTGTAGGCTGGTGTTTAAAATGCAGATGGTGCTCTAGGCTAGATTTTACTAGCGGGTGGTGCTCTAGGCTTTGTCTTTAAACAGCAGACGGCGCTCTAGGCTAGTTTTAAACAGCGGATGGCGCTTTAGGCTAGATTTTAACACCGGATGGTGCTCTAGGCTTTGTCTTTAATGGCAGACGGCACTTCAGGCTAGTTTTAAACAGCAGACGTCGCTCTAGGCTAGCTAAACAGCAGACGTCGCTCTAGGCTAGCTTAAACAGCAGATGGCGCTCAAGGCTAGCTTAAACAGCAGATGGCGCTCAAGGCTTGTTTAAACAGCAGATGGCGCTCTAGGCTTGTTTAAACAGCAGATGACGCTCTAGGCTTGTTTAAACAGCAGATGGCACTCTAGGCTCGTTTAAACAGCAGATGGCGCTCTAGGCTTGTTTAAACAGCAGATGGCGCTCTAGGCTCATTTTAAACAGCAGATGGTGCTCTAGGCTTGTTTAAACAGCAGACGGCGCTCTAGGCTCGGTTTAAACAGCAGACGGCGCTCTAGGCTAGTTTAAACAGCAGATGGCGCTCTAGGCTCGTTTAAACAGCAGATGGCGCTCTAGGCTCGTTTAAACAGCAGATGGTGCTCTAGGCTAGTTTAAACAGCAGATGGCACTCTAGGCTAGTTTTTAAACAGCAGATGGCGCTCTAGGCTAGTTTTTAAACAGCAGATGGCGCTCTAGGCTAGTTTTTAAACAGCAGATGGCGCTCTAGGCTCGTTTAAACAGCAGATGGTGCTCTAGACTAGTTTTTAAACACCAGATGGCGCTCTAGGCTCGTTTAAACAGCAGATGGCGTTCTAGGCTAGTTTAAACAGCAGATGGCGCTCTAGGCTCGTTTTAAACAGCAGATGGCGCTATAGGCTGGTTTTTAAACAGCAAATGGCGTTCTAAGCTCGTTTTAAATAGCAGATGGTGCTCTAGGCTAGTTTAAACAGCAGATAGTGCTCTAGGCTAGTTTAAACAGCAGATGGTGCTCTAGGCTAGTTTAAACAGCAGATGGCGCTCTAGGCTCGTTTTAAACAGCAAATGGCGTTCTAAGCTCGTTTTAAATAGCAGATGGTGCTCTAGGCTAGTTTAAACAGCAGATAGTGCTCTAGGCTAGTGTATAACAGCAGACTACTCATCAGAACAGTACATGCAACACATCCTATAGAAAAAAGAAAATGTAAAACACGGTCACAAAATACCAAAGCAATGATGTGAAATATTTTTTAGCTCCATGCTCAGCGGAATTTACATTTTAAAACGGTAAAAATTAAAGCAATTATAAATTTTACATCTTTTCAAAAAGTGAAAAATGACTAATTAAAGCTTTGAGCATAAGGAATTAAAACAATAGCAGCTGTATTTAGGTCTTTAATGCACAAAATAATGAGCCAGTGCAATTTTCCACAGGTAACAGAACCCAGTTTACATAGGAGAAAGTGCAATACTGAAATAAAAGTATTTCCCTCTTCTGCCATGCACTAAAGAAACAGGCAGTGCAGTTCATTTCCTCTTCAGTCTGAAAGCAGGTAATTGCTGCAATTGCAAACACTCATTTTCTAACCCTGCAGCTGAACTGCACTATTCCAATGCAGAGCTCCGGCTTTATAATTGAATATGCTGCTCAATATAGATATTTTTATATTACTGGTCCCTGGGAAAAATGGGAAAACCACTTATAGTATAAAGAAAATTACACCTGTAATAGTTTTCCAACATGAGTGATTTTAGAGCCTATTTAGCAAACCTACAAATCCACAGTTCAGGTTAAGCATTATTAAAGGGCTACGTCAGTGCAGAATTCAATTTGGTCATATTTTACTCATGAATCATGTGCTTTAAGCCAAGATTTAGGAAGATACAGGATTGCTTTATATTTTGAGCAGATTTAAGTTGTCCAAAATGACACACTATATAGCGTGCACTTAGAATTTAGTATGAATTTAGTGTCATCCCAAATAGAGAACACATTTGGGAACTTTTTTACTAACTAGAAATTCAAACTATTTCCCATTTGATGGCAAATGATGTTTAAATGTTGTAGCCAAACTGACCAAACATGCCAAAAAATAAAGAGAGGGGTCTGGATGCAGAGCTGGTGCAGTGCAATCGGAGCTGCATCCAATGCTTTTTAATGCACTCCCCTACCTTAATTATTGCATTGTGTCTGACATTGCATTACTGAGATATGCAGTTGCATCCTCAAGGCTGCATCCAGATACTATTGAAAAAAATACCAATCATGAAATCCATCATAGTATCTGACACCATCGTCCCTCGTCCCCTTCACCATCAGCCCCTCCCCTCAGGCAGGATAGCTCCTCCCCTTCTACGATCAAAATAAATCTGCGAGTGCTGCAAGGTGTTTAACATTACACACTTTTTAACATGCAAACAAGTACATCAACTGTGTAATTAAAGTGTGCATTCTCGGTTTTAGTGCTTAAACTATACTACTAAATGCAACAGGCTCATTGGGAAAACGTGCCCTGGTGCACATTTTTGAGAACCAAGAAATATGTAACCACAGGTACACATGTCTGCATTTTTTGTGTAGGACGAACACTACAGGGTGGTACCGCTGAATGCTTACCTCTGTATGGAGGCTTTTTTTTTCCCCACCACGACTAGTTTGCTTTGTAGCTCATCACATACAGCACCAAACTTTGGGAGGCAGAGCAGACTGCGGTTCCAGTCCGGCGATGGACGGCTCCACAAACCTAGAAAAACGAAAAATAAATAAATAAAACGCACGAGGTTGCGATAGAAGCATGCAGCAATGTAATGCTGAAGATGATTATTTTTCTTAGGAAGTTTCACATACACAAGGGGGATAAAAATGTCTATTACTCTCTTCTTTCATTTTATCTGTAAAAATTTGTAAAAAAAAAAATTTTATAAATTCAGATCTTAAAAAATGTAATTCTTTCACAAAAACAAAAAATGAGACAAAAAAAAATAATTTGTACAACTTGAAAGTTCAAATAGTAGACAGCCCCCCCCCCCCCCATTAAGTATGTTTCAGGCAATATAGTTTCAGACCAGTTTCCTTCACAGACGGCCCCATTAACAAATTTACACAGTGCCCTCTGGTGGTTTTATGAGAAATGGCATTTATGAGAAAACTTGCAAATTTAACATATGACATTGTCAATATATACAGCGCCCTCTGGTGGATTTATAAGAAAGCTTGCCCCAATAACGTATTTGAGATGGTCAAAAATGTACACAGCACCCTCTAGTAGATTTACGACAAAACCTGCCCCAGAAACATATTTGAAATTGTCAAATGTACGCCGCGGCCTTTGGTGGGTTTACAAGAAATTGCACATGAGAAAACGTGTCCCAGCGATGCTGTGTTCACACCAGACGCGGAACGCGCAGATAAATCGCACTATTCGCGCGTAAATTGCTGCGTGACCATTTGAGTTTACTCGCTTCATTCGCGTGTCAAATCCGCTTCAATCGCGTGTCAAATTCACTTCAAATCAGATGCGGATTCGCGTGATGGGCAGGGCTTCTGTCTGTCCGGTGACTCTAGCTTCATAGCTAAAAGGCAAACATGGATTTCATTAAGAAAATAACAGTGTTTATGTGCTTTATGAAGACTGAAAAACAGCGTTGATACGTTTAGGGTCCTGTCTGAGTCCACTACATCTTTTCAGAGGTGCATCCAGCTCTGTGAGCTCATAGACTCCTCCAGAAACTGAACCTGGATGACGGAGACTTTTAGCGCTGCTTCTGACTGAGCCCAGCCCAGTTTGATGACTTGTTGTCGGTGTCACCTGGAGGATTTCCCCCGGGACGCCATCAACAGGTTCTACGTCACAATCACGCCCTCACAAGAACAAGCTCCTGATTGGTTGACGCAGCGTGAATGTCCGCGGAAGTTCAGATTTTCGAACTCGAGTGATTTGCGCAAAACGCTCGTTAAGTGCGTCAAACGCTCAATTCGCCTCGCGTCATTCACTCCGCGCCATTCGCGCAGTATCACGCCGCAGGATGTCTATTCGCGCGTTTGAACTGACTTAACATGTAAATCACTCGCGCTTGACGCGCGTTCCGCATCTGGTGTGAACGCAACATAACGAGTTTGAAATTGTCAAAAATGTATGCAGTGCCCTCTGGTGGATTTATAAAATATAGCACATGAGAAACATGCCCCAGTAACGTATTTGAGATTGTCAAGCATGTACACAGCGCACTGTGATAGATTTATGAAAACAACAATTGCAAGACAACATAGTTCAAGGTACATATCTGCTGGTTCTCATAAATGTAGCCCTGGGAACATTTCCAATGAGCCTGGGTTGACTGAATGGCATAGAATAGTGCACAATGATGTGCTTTAGGTTAAACCTTTATGATTCTGTTCACATATAAATGCTAATAAGTGCACAGAAACAAAAACTCAGCAAGAATATCTCTCATTGGCTCATTGTGAAGCACAAACATAATTAGTTCTTGCTAAAGATGCATAAAAGATTGAACCTTACTGTTGTCGGTTCATGAGCTTCTGTGACCAAATTTGAATGCAGTAAAAATTCTCAAAGTTGTGTGTTTAAATAAATGCCTAAATTAAATATAACATGATTGTGTCTCTTCAGAAGGATTGGATTAAACGGCTTAACGCATATGTTTTTTTTTTGGATTTATGAAAATTAGGATTTGATGAACAGACTTTCAGTGGATGGCCAGATGACTAAATATATCTTCATTTGTGTACTGATGATGACTTGTGTCAGTGAATAAACCAATGTTTAGCCGGCCTCGTCTCAGTCACTCAGTTTAATGCAGCTAAATGTTCATTTCCATTGCAGATGTAGGGTGTATTTATACTGTATTAAAACTGTATGAGCTCATAAGCGACTCTCTGTGGATTGTGTTTGGTTTTACCAGCAAACATTTCACTTCTCATTACCCTGAACTGAACCAGAAATCTCCAAACCCGCAGCTCATGTTAATCAGGTTTAGAGTTTTAGACATAGCTAAACATGCTTGAGAATAATTAATTGTCTTATATTTTCTAATCCAAACTTAATATATTTAAAAAAATAATAATAATACTAAATATATATATATATATATATATATATATATATATATATATATATATATATATATATATATATATATATATATCTGATCAGCAAGGTCGATCTGTGAAAATGAAAAAAGTATACATTTTTAAAAAGGTCACTATTGTTTTACAATATATTACCGAAATTACCTCTTTATGAAAAAGTTAAAGTTACACACACACACCCACTTTAAGTCACTGATTTATTAATTTTATAAAAGATAACAATTCAGAATTGTAACTGTATTACGAATCTTTGTATTAAAATAATTATTTAAGATTCATAAAACAAACATCATTTATATATGTATCATATGATGATTAAAGACAGAACCATTTTGAAATGAATAAAAAAAATAATAAAAAAGTGGTATAACAAAAAAAATTTATAAAATAATAATAAAACCACAGTGACAGCTAGCCAATTGAGGAAAGACAGTGGGGTTAGTTGTAACAGGTTGTTACAAATAAGCCACACACTTTTGACACCTATATTAAAACCAACAATTAATTTCTGTATTTTTTGTGTAATGTTGAGAACTTTTTATAGAAAACAATTTAGAAAAATAATAATTTGATTGCTAGTAATGCAAATAAAGGCATTGCATAATAACGCAAATAATTCCAAGTGTTTACCTAATTGATAAATAAAATAAATAAATGTGCATTATAAAAAAAAAAATAAATAGAGCCAAGTATTGAGGAAAGATAGCTAGTATTTAAAGCAAGCTGGATTTAAATTAATTGTGCAAGACTGCCCTTTTAAGCATGCGTTACAACCAATAACCCTGTCTGTAACAGATTGCCCTGCTGGTGGGGTAAATGGTAAAATTTTTACTCCTGGCACTTCTGTCAATACTGCAGAGAAATCATAGGTCGGCGATCATACTTTCGGTGCTCATTTATTGGAGAGGCTTGTGTTGTTGGGGGGGGGGTGTGTGTATATATATATATATATATATTTTGTCTACCCCATTCCTTTGCTCATTATTTGACCAAAACAAAAAAGTTTTACTTTGTGCCCTGCTCTCCCCTAATGTCTTTGGGTTATTGTTTAAGCATTGTTATTAAAACCAAAATTAAAACTTACCGTTCTCGCTTCGATTGGTTGCTGTCATGAGGACTGCTCCCAACTCACCGTCACGTGACAATCTAACCCACACAAACAGACTACGATATATCAATTTATTAACACATCTGGAGCAAAAGTGAATAAACCACATGCAAAAACAGGACAAACACTCACAAAAAACAGACCAGCCGATAAAACGACACGAAGGAGAACAGCAATAAAGCAGAATCATGCCTAACGCCATTATTTTACACTCAATGCACTATTACCACGAGTTTAAACAGGTCTCAGGTTAACAGCATTAACTACTATTTACCACACAGAATACATTCAGGCTGTGTTCAGCCTGCTGCTATTGAAAGCTTTTGCTTCGCTCACAGTCATAATGTGTTTAATAGCAGGTTATTAAATACAGGTGTTCCCCGATAACAAGCTCCCAATTAATGGCAAATGACATTTACGAGCACACCTAATTTGTAAAATTCACGTAACAACTTTAAAATTAGCCTAATGAGAAACACCTGACAAAAAGAACATTTCCAAACAAAATGCAGAATTGGCTGATATGTGAAACTGCTGAGAATTTAATTAGGTAATCATTTCCTGGAATTAATTATTAAATAAGACCATCATAAAAGCAAGTTTATACCAAAGCCTATAGAATACACCATTAAAAAGACTTTGTTTATACACCCGAACAACTTTTCAGGCACATTTATAACATTAGATAGCTTATTAAAGGAATTAAATATACTTTTTTGATTGTCAAACCTTTTATTCACTTGTTATTTTTAATAACTTCAACCCTTATGTTGATTGTTTTTAGCTTTTAAATTAATCTAAATAAATAATACCACTGTTCTTGCAATGGAAATAAACCATACAATTTAATTTTGTCCATATAAGAGCTCTGAATTGGTTTTGTTTGTTGTTTTGGCACTGGGATAAAATGTTACTGTTTTAATAGGTTTTAGTGGAGATATTTTCTTCCTGAAGGACCCAAGAGGAACTGTTTGCTGTACATAGAATAAAAACAGATTTATAAAAGAAAATTCAACAACAAAAAAACTAATTTGAGTAATTACTTGGCAAAATGCATGCTTTATGCATTAACAATAGCATGATCACAACAAAAACCTAATAAAAAATGACTAAAGTGCATGGTGGACAAAGTTTAAATATAATAAAAATAAATATAATGACATTAAGTGCAGGTCAAAATATGAAACAACTTCACGCATATTTTGCAAACATTAATCTGTACAATTTGCTTGCATTTAATGTTTTCCATGTATGTACATTCACTTTTGTGAATTTAATTGGATGAGAACGCCAAAATGCGACTCATCTTTGACCTGTATACAGATATGTAAAAGATTTTTAGATTAATATTATTTTTTAAATAATATTTCAAAGATATTTAAACAAAACTGCTGGTTCTCTTAAAAACATCTAGTCATTACAAGATAAGTGCATTAAAAATATGGGTTATTTTAATGCAAAGTTGTGTAAAACATGGACAAAACAGAGTATACTTTTTATATAATATAATATAATAAAAATGTATAATGTGTGGCCTAAATTTAACCCAATATTTGGGTTTGTACATATTATACACATATTTAGCTTATAACCCAGCCTTTTCTAGAGTGTAATATAAATTATGCTAAAGGCCAAAAATAAGATCGTTGGTTTAACTCAAATAATTTATAATCAAATATGGATAAATTCAAAAGTTGGGTTGAAAATTTGTATTTATTGAAATTTAATTTTAAAAAAAATTAACCCTATTGGGGTTGTCCATACCCTGGACCACAAAACTAGTGAAATTTGGACTTCTACAATATCTGAAAACTGAATAATGTAAATAATATTTCTGTTGATGTGTGGTTTGTTGGAAAATAACTAAGACACAATACTGAAAAGCTGTAATCAGAGAATGAAAATACAAAAAAAAAAAAAAAAAACTAAATATTAGGAAAGTTGCCTTTAAAAATGTCTAAGTAAAGCGTTTAACAATGCACATTACTAATCAAACATTGAGTTTTATATATTTGCAAAAAGAAAATGCAGTAAATTATCTTCACTATATTATTTTAATGATTTTTGACATTAAATAAAAACAATTAATTCTGACACATGCAACATATTTTTGGCTATTGCAAGACACTTGTGCAACATAATATTTTTTGTGTTTGTTTTTAGGCACTGGGGTAAAATGTTGCTGTTTTAATGGCTTTTATTATAGTAACTGTGTGTCTACCTAAAATAACAGGCTTATGAAAGAAAATTCAACAATAATAAAACAAAATAAATAAACAAACACTACTTAAGTAATTATTTAGCAAAGTGTATGCTCTACACATCAACAACATGATCACACACACAAAAAAAAGATCTATTGAAATAAAGACAACAACCATTGTGATGGTGAACAAAGTTTAAATATAGTACATTTCATTTTATACATAATATTTTGTAGATTTAACTGGATGTCAACCCCAAAATGGGACTCTGTAAACTCTGAGGACGCTGGTGTAGAGGATGCAGTTCTGTACTATTGCAGTAGTCAGGCAGGCAATGGTCAAACACAGGAACAAACAGGTACATACAAGAGAATCCAGCAGCGTGATCAGGTCACGAATGTAGGCAGCAGACAACATAAACAATAAACTAAAGAAAGGCTCAACCACAGAGAGCCTAAACAAGGTAAACCCCTTACTATGTTACAGAGGATGAACTCAGTAACGTGTGACAAAGTGAGGAGGCTATATAGTCTGGGTAATCAGTCTTTGAGCAGCCCCCAGCTGTGTGTGTGTGTGTAATCAAAGGGGAACTGCAACAGGTGTGAGGTGCATGACAGGATTTGTAGTTCATATGGTGACAGGATTGTAGTCCAAGTGAGAGTGAATGTTTTACAGCGATCTGCAAAGCCTAGTGATCATGACAATGGTGAACAAAGTTTAAATATAATAAAAATAAAGTAAGCAGGATCCATGTTGAAAAAAAGTGGAGGTCAAAATATTATATAACATTATTTCTTTATTTTTTAAAGCATTAATGTTTACAATTTACTTGCAATTAACATGTTTTCTGTGTATGTACAATCACTTTCGTGAATTTAACTGAATGAGAACATGAAAACCTGACTCATCTTTGACCTGTATATGTAAAAAAATATATATATAATTAGTTTTTTTCTAAATATTTCTGAGATATTTAAAATAACTAGTGCTTCTCTAACAACTTTAAACATTATGAGACAGGTACATAAAACAAACGGGGTAATTTTAATACAAATTTGAACAAAATATCAACAAAACAAAGCACTAGGTGACTTGTTTTATACAATTATATAATTGATATAGGGCGGAGGAGTGGCGCAGTAGGTAGTGCTGTTGCCTCACAGTATTTGATACGTCACCAACACGTCTCCACTTAACAAGCGGATAGTAATACCAGAACGAAAAAATAACATTAAATCAAAATAACCCAATGCATTGGGTTAAAAAACACAGTAGGGAAGGTGCTATAATAATCTATGGTTGGGTTATCCGCTTGTTAAGTGGTGACGTGTTTGTGACGTATGTAATACTGTTTCCGGGTTCAAGCCGCCAATCACTTGAGTGGAGAAATCATTCGTTTATGATCACTTTTTGTTCATATGACACATTAAAGTTAATTTTACATAAAGTCATAGTGTAGACAGCAATCCCTGGGCTTGCTGCATAACAAATACCAAAATGTTAACAATTTATAAAACAATGTATGGACATATATATTGCGATTGTGACTTTCAAAAGTATTAAATCGCTTTGTAAACGTTTATTATTACCATTTCATGAATCTCCCTATTCAGTTGAATACAGCATTTGGACCCGGAAGCCGCTCCGCATGACGTCACACTTAACAAGCGGATCTGTCGGGGTATTTTTAACCCAGCTATTTTTTCAGAGTATTGCCGAAAATACCTGTGCAACATACATTTGGTTACCATCAGGGTAACAATTAGTGAATGCCTAAAATTAAATAAAGGTTTTTAGATGTTATTATCAGTAATTGTTCATTAGGATATACATACTGTAAGCTAGTCTGCCCCAAAACAGACATACAATTCACGTATAGAAGATATAAAACTGATATAAACATGTAAAGCTAGTTTGTCATTCCGCCTAAATGGATCAACGGTTTTAATCACATCACCTCACACACTACAGTTTCTCATCACATCATAACCAATCAAAAGCTCTCTAGTGTTTGACATGCGCCGAACATTTAATAAAAATGCACATTTAAAAGCTCGTCACGGGATCTTTAAACTTGATGTGTAGTTTTTAGGGGTGATCGAAATTTATGCTCAACTTCAATTATCGAATCAAAAAACAGAATCGTCGATGCTGCCACGCCCCCATGTCACGTCAGCTTGGCTTGCCAAGCGGGGAAAAAACATGCTTGTTGAAGTGCTTGTTAAACTGCAGACGCAGGAGACCCGTCGACAGAGCTTAAACCCTCTCCTCTTTCAATGAAGTTGCCGGTGTGGAAGTATTTTGGATTTCCAGTGAGTTATGTTGACAACGTTCGTGTTGTCGACAAAAAAAACACAGTTTGCAAGCTCTGCTATGTACATATTATGGTTGGGATGATAGACGATGGGCGCATCGCGATCCTCCGCCCCGCACCCATTGCAAATCCGCTCGCGAAAAATACACACACAGACGCACACACATTGTCATGCACTCAAGACAGCGGGTCAAGGCAGTCAGCGAGTCAGTAAACTGCTTCCATCTTTTACTTTCACACAAGTACTTAGTCATTTTAGCGAACACCTCAGATACTGTTGGCTGGTTTCTGTTGGTTGTGCACCTTTTTTACCGACGCCATTATAACGACACAGATCACTGCCTATTCACGAGTCACGCAGAAAAAAGTGATTGACAGGTGGTATTTATGTGTGTGTCTTGCCTTTATTCATTTACTGTATGATTTGTTTATGGGTACAACAAAGACCGTGCAGGTCAGGTAGTTTAAACAGTAGGCTACAAATAATTAATTCGTTATTAATTAATTAATTATTCATAATCGAAAATCGAATCGTGCCTTTAGAATCGAAAATGTAATCGAATCAAGGATTTGGAGGATCGTGACACCCTTAGTACTAGTTTTGATTGTAGTTTTTACAGGACTGAAGTGCGTTCAGACAGATCTTCAGCATGTGTGTGTGTGTGTGTGTGTGTGTGTGTGTGTGTGTGTGTGTGTGTGTGTGTGTGTGTGTGTGTGTGTGTGTGTGTGTGTTTTCAGTCATGTTCATGTCAGAGTTCAGCTGTTGTTGTGTGTAAAAGCAGGTGCTGATGTTTCAAACTGATCTCAGATGTGTTTCAGAAACCTGCCAGAAACTTTTCTTCAAGTGTTCAGAGCGTCTCGCCAAACACAACAAGGGGAAACTTCGGAAATGCCGGAGGAAAAAAAAAACATGGAAAAGTGTGAGTTATCAAGGCTGGCTGAGAGTATAGACGGAGCATTATTACAGAATCTAGATTAGGAATTTCCTGTTTAAAGGGAATCACAGCGTAACATTAGAGCGGATCCTGAAGCTTCCATCCAGACCAATTCATTCAGGGTTGAGTTTGTGTGTTTAACTGTTTAAATAATAGCTAAAAACTTTATCAGGCATCTTTAAAACACTGGATGACAGATTAAACATTTTAAATGCTTAAACTTTGCCATTTTTGCCACTTATCTTTTAAACCACTAGCTTTGTGTTTTGTGTGTTGATTTTTAACCCTTTAATGTCTGTGTAAATCAGTAAAGTTGCTGAAATTTTTATTTCAGTATGTTGATATACAAGAAGCTCGCTGGCTGGCTGTGTTTGCTTGTTCTCCCAGTGTTGGTGTGGGTTTCCTCCGGATGCTCCGGTTTCCCCCACAAGTCCAAACACATGCGCTATAGGGGAATTGATTAAGTAAATTGGGCGTAGTGTATGAGTGTGCGAGTGATTGAGTGTGTTTGGGTGTTTCCCAGTACTGGGTTGCAGCTAGAAGGGCATCCGCTGTGTAAAACATATGCTGGATAAGTTGGTGGTTCATTCCGCTGTGGCGATCCTTCATGAATAAAGGAATAAATGAATGTTGATGAACTTCTAACTGAAACTGAATATTGAGTAGGGGGAGGGGCTTTTTTGTGCATCATTAGGCATGGCTAAGGATAGAGGGGCGTGGTTTAAGTGTCAAACTGATGTCATCAGAGAAGCTCCAAACGCTAAAGCAAATGATCAGACTTTACTTAAAGACGACTAAAACATACATTCATTCATTCAATCATTCATTTTCGCCTTAGTCCCTTTATTAATCCAGGGTTGCCACAGTGGAATGAACCGCCAACGACTAAAACAAAAAAAAAAACACAAAAAAACGAAGATGAGGAATGAAGTTTCGGCTGGATATTTATATTAAATTTGGAGTGATCCGATTGGCTAGTTTGTAATTAGTGATAGGAATCACCTGTAGTCAATCCTATCACATGCTCCTCATGAAATTAGTTTGTTAAACTTCATTTAAAACAGAATATTCAGAACGTTAGTGTTTATTTGAATATAAAATTCATTCATTTTCCTTCAGCTTAGTCCCTTTATTCATCAGGGACCTCCACAGTAGAATGAACCGCCAAATATTCCATCAAATGTTTTACACAGCAGATGCCCTTCCAGCTGCATTCCAGCACTGGGAAACACCCATACACACTCATTCACACACACTCATACACTAAAGCCAATTTAGTTCATCCAATTCCCTTGTAGCGCATGTGTTTGGACTGTGGGGGAAACCAGAGCACCCGGATGAAACCCTACGCCAACACGGAAAAAACATTCAAACTTCACACAGAAATGCCAACTGAGCCATCTGGGACATGAACCAGCGATCTTCAAACTGTGAGGCCACAGTGCTAACCATTGAGCCACTGTGCTGCCTAATTATGATGTATAATTATTGGTTTGTGCATTGTCACATTAAAAAACTCCCACATACATATTCCTCAGTATGTGAAATCAAAACAAACATCTTGAAGCTGCTCTCAGACGTCTTTGTTCATCTTTGATTTGGTGTTTCTGTGTCTTGATTGACCATCATGTTTTGAAGAACATCTTGACATTGCTTCGTCAAAATCATTTTGATGACCTCCTGCTGAAAATGCGCCACTTTCAGAGTCTCCTCAGAGCCAAACGTGGAGAATTAATAGGATAAAAGCAGGATGAAGAAGATTTCAGTGACGTTTTCATCTTATACCATGCAAGAGCCACTTTGCACGAACTGGGAACAAAATAATACCAGAAATGGAACGAAAAAAAGAACAGACTCATCTGTAACTAATGATTCAGTGCCTAAACATACAAGACAAAAATACTAGTTTGTGGATCTCCTGACTTCTGTGTGCATGGTGCCGTTGTAGCTGGTGTATTCTGGGAAATTGACATACCCCTTGGTTTCGAGTGTGGTCCTGAAAAATCTCTGTTTGAAGGGCTATCCACCCCTTGCCCTTACCCCAACACCTTCAAGCTAAAGAGAATTGAGACACCCCTACCCACAGTGCAAAAAATGCTTTTCTTAGTTAGATTTTTTGTCTTGTTTCTAGTCCAAATATCTAAAAAATTCCTAAATTAAGAAGAATTTTCTAAACAAGCATAACATATTGTCTTGTTTTGAGAAATATTATGCCAATATTAAGTGAGTTTTTCCTTAAAACAAGCAAAATAATCTGCCAATGGGGTAAGCAAAATAATCTTACGTCAGAAGAAAAAACAAGATTAATTTGTTTACCCTATTAGCAGATTATTTTACTTGTTTTAAGGAAAAACTGACTTAATATTGGCATATTATTTCTCAAAACAAGGCAATATGTTTTGCTTGTCTAAAAAATGCTTCTTGATATAAGAAATTGTAGATATTTAGACTAGAAACAAGACAAAAAATCTAAGCAAGTAAAGCATTTTTTGCAGTGCATTCACGGGAACACACAAAATGAAGGGTAAGAGAAAAGGCTAAGGTGTAGTATTGGGACTGGGCCTAAAAGTCGCTTTAGGACAAAGAGACCAGTGATCCTTGCATGCATGAAATATTGCACATCATGACAAGTTCTGCTGCTACACAACTGAAAACATGCTAGATATAATAGTTTTTCGTTAGGAATTGTAGTATTATAAAGTACTATAAAGTTTTCTGTCATCTTTACGACCCCTGATAAATCTGGGACTAAGCCGGAGGAAAATGATTGAATGGTATCAAACAACTGATATCGGCTGAAGTTAAATAAACTAAGTGAAGTTTTACAAACTAAAGCTGCGGTCACACTGAGCTTTTCCTCCCATAGACTTCCATTCAAACGCACGCCAATGCGTCAGACCGGTCGCTGCGGCACAAAGTAAATTAGATAATGTTCAACTTCCTTTGTTTGTTTAAATTCAGCCCATATACATTGTTTGCATGCACTTACTTTAAAATAATGTAGTAAATGCAATGAATCGTGTTGTTCAGTGTATTTGCGCAGTAGCAGACACCACAGACTCCTGATGGGAAGATGGAAGAAGAGTTTCTTTACTGTATTTGTGGTTAAAGCAGGTGCAACAAACACCAGCATCAAACAGCTTCACAGGAGCGTCCGGGAGCAGTGTGTGTGTGTATGTGTGTGTAGACACCAGGGACTTCATCAATAATGAAACAAAAGCTGGAGCTCCTGCGGTGAACACATACACACAAGCACACACACAACTTGCACAAAACAAACACAACGACATCGCTCTGAGAAACGGCTAATGGGATGAAGAGAATGCACACTGCACATACACACACACACACACACACACACACATGAACATACTACACACAGAAGCACACACATACACACACACACACACACATAGAAAAACAAACACACACATAAATACACGCACAAAAAATACATTTTTTAACTATTTTAACAAAATATATTGTGACCTACACTCACTGGCCACTTTATTAGGTACACCTGTCCAATCACATGGCAGTAACTCAATGCATTTAGGCAAGGAGACATGGTCAAGACGATCTGCTGCAGTTCAAAGCGAACATCAGAATGGGGAAGAAAGGGGATTTAAGTGACTTCGAACGTGGCATGGTTGTTGGTGTGTGATGCTATCATGTCAATATGATAATCTCTCAGGAATATTTCCAGTAGCTTGTTGAATCTCTGCCATGAAGGATTATGCAGTTCTGAATGCAAAATCCGGTCCAACCCATTACCAGTAAGGTGTACCTAATAAAGTGGCCGGTGAGTGTATATTAGCAAAACATATAATGACTTAAAATGTTATATATTTATACAAATATTTCTCAATCGAGCATTTATGGCAGATGCTTTGTGCTGTAATTTGGAAATTAGCCAGACTTTAAAAGTAAAGCAGTGCTGTAGAGCCTGAACAGACCTCAGGACGAGACCTTGGCCTCTGTAGTATTTCTGCCATTGACTGTGTCTTTAACTTCTATAAGCAGAACTCGTCTATTAAATGTAATCATTCCCATCATGACAGGATCTGGTGTTTAATTACAAGTGCAGAAGGTCTTCTCTGTGATTACTGTAATTCATCTGTAGATGGAGGTGGGAAAGGACATTTAAACTACTTTCTGCATGTTAGATTCCTGCTGGCGATCTCTGAAAAGATGAACATGATGAAGATGTCAAAAGCTCATCTGCAATTACAACTCCAACTCTCCTGAATCCTCCCGCACTGTTACTGTCAGGTTTTATCTGCTTTAATCACCTGAAGTAAAGTGGAAATGAATGTAAAAACGCAGGCTGTGACTCAGATGAAGCTCTATCTTTGCTGATAAACAGCTGTGGGAATTCACTGTTTTGATCCTGGCAAATGCTGCGCTTCATTTAATATTATTAAAGTGTGATTATTGGCTAAATCAATTAAAGGAAAAGGAAATATCATTCATCAGTTGACAAAAAGACTTCCGGTCCTGGAATAAATAGGAACAAAATCATACTGCTTAAATATAGAGTTTTCCTTAAAATAATGCATTTACATAAAAAACTGCTGTTTTTTTTACATATTTTATTTTTTTCCATAATTAGGTTAACTTGGGTTTGTCCAAAATTAGATTAAAACAGCCCAGAATTTTTTGGAGAGTTTTAAAGTATTACTTGTAGAAAAGACGTTTATAGTTAATAAAATTAAATAAAATTAAAACTTTCTAAAAATCTCTTTATAAAATGAATAAAGATGGATGGATAAATGAATGGATGGAGGAATGGATGGATAGATAGATAGATAGATAGATAGATAGATAGATAGATAGATAGATAGATAGATAGATAGATAGATAGATAGATAGATAGATAGATAGATAGATAGATAGATAGATAGATAGATAGATAGATAGATAGATAGATAGATAGATAGATAGATAGATAGATGATGGATGGATGGATGGATGGATGGATGGATGGATGGATGGATGGATGGATGGATGGATGGATGGATGGATGGAGGAAAGGAGGGAGGAATGGATAGATAGATAGATAGATAGATAGATAGATAGATAGATAGATAGATAGATAGATAGATAGATAGATAGATAGATAGATAGATAGATGGATGGATGGATGGATGGATGGATGGATGGATGGATGGATGGATGGATGGATGGATGGATGGATGGATGGATGGATGGATGGATGGATGGATGGAGGAAAGGAGGGAGGGAGGAATGGATAGATAGATAGATAGATAGATAGATAGATAGATAGATAGATAGATAGATAGATAGATAGATAGATAGATAGATAGATAGATAGATAGATAGATAGATAGATAGATAGATAGATAGATAGATGATGGATGGATGGATGGATGGATGGATGGATGGATGGATGGATGGATGGATGGATGGATGGATGGATGGATGGATGGATGGATGGAGGAATGGAGGAATGGAGGGAGGGAGGAATGGATAGATAGATAGATAGATAGATAGATAGATAGATAGATAGATAGATAGATAGATAGATAGATAGATAGATAGATAGATAGATAGATAGATGGATGGATGGATGGATGGATGGATGGATGGATGGATGGATGGATGGATGGATGGATGGATGGATGGATGGATGGATGGATGGATGGATAGATGGATGGATGGATGGATGGATGGATGGAGGAATGGAGGAATGGAGGGAGGGAGGAATGGATAGATAGATAGATAGATAGATAGATAGATAGATAGATAGATAGATAGATAGATAGATAGATAGATAGATAGATAGATAGATAGATAGATAGATAGATAGATAGATAGATAGATAGATAGATAGATAGATAGATAGATAGATAGATAGATAGATAGATGCCTTCAGGAAATAAAATGATATAACTACAGTACAGCAAAATAAACGAGACAAAATAAAGACTGAATTGAAAAACTGGTGTAAAATCTCTTCCAGGCTTTAGAAACACAGTCGTCTTCATCCTTCAGTGCTGTCAAACTCATTTATACTCCACAATGAGACTTTCAAAACACAAGTAGACACCAAAGCATTTATTACCCAATCTCCGACATCTCTTTTCACACATTATTGACAGGTACACTGATTTCCTTTCAAAGAAATGATAACTTAGTCCACATTTTATACTATACATGCTGAAATAAACGGACCCGTCTGATGGGTATTCAAGCCCCTGTTGAGCGTATATTTACTGGGTCTGGTCTAGAAATGTGAAATAAAAGCATTAAAAAGCAGCTGAATGTGTTAAATTAACCAGACACTGATCTTGTTTTAACTACTCGGCCCTTGCAGAGCTTCAGCCATGAAGAGTTTCCCCAGATTCTGAGACGTGAACTCCTTGATGGTCTGGCAGTATGTGTTGATCTGACCTGAAAAGAAGAAACAAGTCATGTTTTGAAGAATACAAGGCAAAGAGAGGAGATCTTGAGGGAAGTGAAGATACATTTTTCAGCTGGCTTTTATTAAAGGGATAGATCACCCAAAAATAAAATGTCTGTCATCATTTGCTCAACCTTTTACTTGTTTCAAACCTTCATGAGTTTATTTAATCTGTTAAACACAAAAGAAGATAATTTGAAGAATGCTGGACACCTGTAACCATTGACTTACATAGTATTTGTTTTTTCTATTATGGAAGTCCATAGTTACAGGTTCCCAGCTTTCTTCAAAATATCTTGTTTTTTTGTTTTTTCTTTATTGGTTTCTTTCCTCTCTTAAACACAAAAGAAGATATTTTGAAGATTGTTGGCAACCTGTAACCATTGACTTTCATAGTATTTGTTTTTTACTGTGCAAGTAAATGGTTTCCAGCTTTCTTCAAAATATCTCCTTTTGTGTTTAAATGAAGAAAAAAAAAACTCATCAAGAAAAACACAAAAGAAGATATTTTGAAGAATGTTGGAAACCTGTTACCATTGACTTTCATAGTATTTGTTTTCCTACAATGAAAGTCAATGGTTACCGGTTTCCAGCTTTCTTCAAAATATTTTCTTTTGTGTTTAAGTGACGAAACGCAAACAGATTTTGAACAAATAAGGGGTAAATATGTTGGCTGAACTATAAATAAATCTATATGCATGTGGCTTTTAAAATGGCCCTACTTGAAACTGAACATGTGATAGGATTCTGATGTGCATAATGATTTCTATTACATCAAATAATATTAATAATAATAATAATTTGAACAAACATTGCATAGTTTCTCAATCAAGGTTTTGTTTTGATTGCAAAAGCTTCCCAAATTTCATTGAAATCATGAAGCCGTGTGTTTCTTAGTGAACAGGCCTGTACAGTTCTATACTGTAGAGTCCATCAGTCTGGGATATGAGTGGATGTGACAGACGGATCGTCCTGCTCTCAGGCAGAAGCTCATCTATAATCTACTGCCTCCAGAACAAGTTAGAAACAATCGCTTTAAATCCATCTCTTGCAAGGCCTCTGTAATGTTCCCCATAAATTACACTTCCTCCCTCCATCTCCACACCACAGAAATAGAGAAGAGCAAATCCCTTCACATCCAAACTAAACTAAACCAGATCAAACCTACTCACATCCCAACCAAATAGAGCATATTCACATTCAAACCAGATAGAACCTATCCACATTCAAACCAGATTAAACATCTTCACATAGAAAAACCAGGCAAAACCCCTTGGCTTCCAAATCAAATCAAACAAACTCAAACCTCTTCACATCCATAACAGAAAAAGTGTTTCATAACCAAACCAAATCAAACCAGGCCAACAGTCTTAACATTCAAACCAGACCAAACTTCTTCACATACAAGCTATTTCAAACCAGATCACACAGGTTCACATCCAGACCAGATCAAACAAGATCACACCTCTTCACATTTAAACCAGACCAAGCCTCTTTACATCTAAACTATATCAAACCAGACCAAACCTCTTCACATACAAGCTATATCAAACCAGATCACACCGGTTCACATCTAGACCAGATCAAACCAGATCACACCTCTTCACATTTAAACCAGACCAAGCCTCTTTACGGCCAAACTATATCAAACCAGACCAAACCTCTTCACATACAAGCTATATCAAACCAAACCTCTTCAAATTCTAACTATATCAAACCAGATCCAACCTCTTCACATCTAAACCTTTTCATTTCCAAACTATATCAAACCAGCCCAAACTTTAAAAAAAAAAAATTTAAACCAAGTCAAACTAACATCTAAACCAAACCACTTTACATCCAAACCAAATCCCTTTACATACAAATCAAATCTCTTTACATCCAAACTATATCAAACCAGAATCAATCTCTTCACATCTAAACCTCTTCATATCCAAACAATATCAAACCAGCCCAAACGTGTTCACATCCAAACCAGACCAAACCTCTTTAAATCTAAACTATATCAAACCAGATCATACCTATTCACATCCAAACCAGACAAAGCCTCTTTACATCCAAACCCTACTAAACCAGACCAAACGTATTCACATCCTAACCAGATCAAACCTCTTCACATCTAAACCAAATCTCTTTAAATCCAAACCAAACCTCTTCACATTTTACCCTATATTAAACCAGACCAAACCTCTTCACATCTAAACCAAATCTCTTCACATTTAAATTATATCAAACCAGATCCAACCTCTTAACATCCAAACCTCTTCATATCCAAACTATATCAAACCAGCCCAAACGTATAAACATCCAAACCAGACCAAACCTCCTCACATACAAACTATATTAAACCAGACCAAACATATTCAAATCCAAACCAGACCAAGCCTCTTTACATACAAACTATACAAAACCAGACCAAATGTATTCACATCCAAACCAAATCTCTTTACATCCAAACCAAACCTCTTCACATTTAAACTATATCAAACCAGATCCAACCTCTTCACATCCAAACCTTTTCATATCGAAACTATATCAAACCAGCCCAAACGTATTCACATCTAAACCAGATCCAACCTCTTCACATCCAAACCGAATCTCTTTACATCCAAACCAAACCTCTTCACATTTAAACTATATCAAACCAGATTCAACCTCTTCACATCCAAACCTTTTCATTTCCAAACTATATCAAACCAGCCCAAACTTAAAAAAAAATTTAAACCAAGTCAAACTAACATCTAAACCAAACCACTTTACATCCAAACCAAATCTCTTTACATCCAAACCAAATCTCTTTACATCCAAACTATATTAAACCAGATCCAACCTCTTCACATCCAAACCTTTTCATATCCAATCTATATCAAACCAGCCCAAACTTATTCATCTCCAAACCAGATTAAACTAGACAGATACAGAAACAGATAAAAAAACTTTACTTCCAAACCATACCGAAGTAGATCAAACCACATTACATCCAAACCAGATCAAACCTATTCATATCCAAACCGGTACCTTAACTCTTAAAAGTCTAACAAAACCTCAAAATGTTTAAAAAATTATGTTTTTTAAGTTTTTTTTTTAAACCAGGTCAAACTAGACAGACAAATTTTTCACATCTAAACAAAAGCAAACCAGATCAAACCACTTTACATCCAAACCAGATCAAAGCATATTAAACATATTTATATCCAAACCAGTTCCTTAACCCTGAAAACCCTAACATGTACCTCAAAACGACCGGTTTATGGAACATTTGAACAAAATAAATGAAAATAAGAATGGTTTCTAAATCAATTTGTGACATACCCAAAGTATATATATGTAAAGTGAATAAATGACTGTGATTGTACAGATGACATACTGGCGATGAGCAGCGTGTCCATGCGTGGCGGCGGCTGCGGAGGCTTGAACATCTTGGTCAGGTCTTCTTCTGGCAGAGGCGGCTCTCCACGGCTCTGTCTCTGTGCGTTCTCCTGCTGACGTCTCTGGACATACTGGAGAAGAAGAAAATGATTAGCATACCATGACTCATAATTAGCATAATTACTGATTATTAACCAGTACACACATAACCAAAACATTCAGCACTGGCCTTAAGTCATGATAAAAACATCCTAGCAATGTAAGAAAATATGCTGTACTACATCATGCTACAATGTCTTTATTCATGCTGGTAACTGTGTTAAAAAAACATGCTAATAGTGTTCTTGATGCATTCGAATAATGTGCTAAAACAACTAGTAGTATTGATAGTATTCATACATGATAGTCTTGTTGTTCTAGAAACATGTTCAACCTGTGCTAGATGCATTACCAGTGTGCTAAAACATGTCAACAATGTGATAAATCATGTTAAAACATGTTAACAGTGTGGTAAATCAAACTATAAAATGCTAAAAGTGTGCTCTAAGCATGCTAGCTGTATGGTAATTTATGTTAGAAACATGCTAACAATGGTAAACATGTTATCAGTGAGCGAAATCATGCTAGAAACCTGCTAAGAGTGTGTAAATCAAGACAAAGATATTTAAAAGTGTGCTCTAAACATGCTAGCAGTGTAGAAAGCCATGCTAAAACATGCTAGCAATGTAAGAAAACATGCAGTGCTACATCATGTTGCAAACAAAACAAGTGTCTTAATTTATAAAAGATTGGTAACCACACCTAAAAATGCTAATGGTGTTCTAGATGCATTTTAACATATGCTTAAAACATGCTGTGCTAAATCATGATGGTATTGTTGTTCAAGAAACACAACGGCAGGCCTGGATTGGATAATCGGGAGAACCGGGAGAATTCCCGGTGGGCCGGTCTGTTTTTTGGCCGCGAGGGCCGGTGACCCTAGCTGCTTGCACTCTCAGCAGTTGCACTTTTTTCATTTATTTGTTTATTTGACCATAACCTCACTCTTTTTATTCAATATTTTGCCACAGCGCCGCTCTTTTTATTTTCTCGCAGCCCCGTGAGCAAAATGCAGCCCGCAGGTTAATGAGGATCATCATTAACCTGCCGGCTGTACCCCACATTCCACACCAAACAGCGGCACCTTAGTGAATCCCTGCTGAAAAATCCAGCTTAAACCAGCCTAGGCTGGTTGGCTGGTTTTAGCTGGTCGACCAGGCTGGTTTTAGAGGGGTTTTGGCCACTTCCAGGCTGGTTTCCAGCCATTTCCAGCCTGGTCTTAGCTGGTCAGGCTGGGAGATGACCAGCTAAAATCAGCTTGACCAGCCTAGCAGGCTGGGAGCCCAGCCAAAACCAGCTATGTCCAGCTTAAACCAGGCTGGTCAAGCTGGTTTTAGCTGGATTTAGCTGGTCATTTCCCAGCCTGACCAGCTAAGACCCGGCTGGAAATGGCTGGAAACCAGCCTGGAAGTGGCCAAAACCCCTCTAAAACCAGCCTGGTCGACCAGCTAAAACCAGCCAACCAGCCTAGGCTGGTTTAAGCTGGATTTTTTAGCAGGGATATTAGTTAATATTAATGAATATTACACCTGCTCAATGAAAATCTGATGATTCACTACATTAATAAATCTGACAGAACTTGATCAGAAATCTAAAAAGGGGAGAAGTGGTCTAGTGGTTAGCGTGTTACGTTAGGATGCCGCCAATCCGAGTTCGAACCTCACCAGAATATAATATATATATTTTTATTTTCAGTGTTAAGACATAAAATACTGTTTGGGTTACTTATGTAGGGGTACTTTTTTTATGGTGACGACCGTTACAAAAAAACGGATATCTATAAAGAACTAATGTTCTCATATTTATGAAAAACATTTGAAGTTCTAAAGCAGCTGTGTCCTTGAAAAAGACATGTTAGTGTCATTTGAAACTAAATTGGAAATGACGTTATGTTAATATAGTCACTCGTCGACTGAGGTGGGCCGGTCTAAGGCTTGAAACTCCGAGCTAAAAAGGAGTCCCACTCCGGCCCTGGTAAACGGTGTGGTAACTGCATGCTGTAAACATGCTGTTAGTGTAGCAAATCATGCTAAAACATGCAAATCGTGCTAAACATGCTGTGAGCTAAATCATGCTATAAACATTCAACATTGCAAAACATGCTAGCAGTGTGTTAAACCAAGCCTAAAAAATTGAAACATGCAACTAGTGAACATAACCATGCTACAAACATCCAACGGGGTGCTAGAAACATGTTAAATCAAGCCAGAAAAATGCTAACAGTGTGCTTTAAACATGCTATTAGTGTAGCAAATGGTGCTAAAAACATGCTAACGATGTTAAACATGCTATAAGTGAGCTAGATCATGCTATAAACATTCAACATTGTGCTAGAAAATGCTAGCAGTGTGTTAAATCAAGCCTAAAAACGCTATTATGACAGAAAACGTGTGGTAAATCATGTCAGAAACATGGTATAATATCTTACATTCAAAGTCTATCTTCATAAATGTTTTCTTAATGTGATTATTACTGAATTTATTTGCAGACAAAGTCACAATTTTGTTCAGTAAACCACTGTTTAATTTTAAAAAGTAGTGTTTGGTTTTTTTTCCCTACGAAAAATGACCAAACCAAACCAAAGTTCATGCCAAATTGTCGATTTGTTACACCTTTACCAAACATTATTGTGTGCATGTCATAAAGAACTCAAATAACCAGAAATAACAATTAATAAATCTAAACTATACTTCATGAAATGCAAAACTGTGCCCTTTGTGGCTTGTCCGAACACAATCAATTAGATTTACAGCATCAGGAATTAGATGTGATTAAAGTAACAAGTAAATAAAGAGAGAACGGCTGCGGCTGCGGCTACAGTATCAGAGAAATCTGCGAGGTCACATGTTCTTCCATCAATCATGCAGTCCATCAAGGCGTTCAGTCGCTCTGTCCCATACAGACCTTGATGCACAGCCACTCAATAAATCTCCTTTAACTTCACTGACTTTATGGAGTCATTCTGAGCGATGCCCGTGATTGCCTCAGCCGGCTGCGTGGCACAAAAATCCCAGACACTCTCACATGAATAGGAGGATTTGCAGCCTTATATTTTGAAAATGAACCGAGACTCTTGAACTTGGTTGAACCCCATAAAGAAACATCCAGGGAGTGCTGGCTAGAAATTGTTTACGGGTTATCTGTATTAAATAATTTGATTGCAAACATGTAATAATTAATATTTGAATACAGTGATCATAACTAGAGTACAGTAATTTACAAAGGATTACACAATTACACTGCATTACATGATTGCATTATTCTCCATAAATATTGTTAATATATATTTTTAAACCTTTTCACGACACATTAAAAAACAGATAAAAGACTTGTGTGTGTGTGTGTATGTGTATGTGTGTGTGTGTGTGTGTGTGTGTGTATATATACACTCTAAAAACTGCTGGGTTGAAAACAACCCAATTTGGGTTGTTTTGGTAACCCAGCGCTGGGTAAAAAAGGGACAAACCCAACGCTGGGTTACTTTAACCCAGCAAGTTGGGTTACAAGTTTAACCCAGCATGCTGGGTTGTGATTTTAACCCAACTATTAGTTAAAAATTACTACACTGCTGGGTTGAATGTAACCCAAAATGGGTCAGAAATTTAATCTAGAAACTGATGATTAAAATCACTAAAATAAAAACAATTCTACAGCAATACATAGTTGTTCAGTAATGGAATTTTATTTATGACAAAAGATAAAATGTGTCCAAATGAATTTGAGATTTTTCCCATCTGCACCTCAGCATTAACCCTTTGACTGCCTGCTCTACCAAATGGTTGACCATGTTTTTACTGTTTTAAATAATGACTGTTAAAGTCATAAGAAAAAAGATGATTTAGTGTTCAAAATATTTCTTTTAAATATATATATATATATATATTTTTTTTTTTTCTTTTTTTTTTTTTATTGGTCTTACACATAATTTTTCAGATTTTTCATAATTCTGGTACTTTTACCATAAACATACATATCAATCATTTGGTAGAGGTTGATATTTTAGAAATTATAACATGTGTTAAAATGTACTGATTGTGTTCAATAGCGACATTAGCAGTTGAGAAATGCAATCCAATTTTTTTTCTTGAAAGGGTTGTTAAAGGGTTAAGAGAATTCCTGTGAAAATTTATCAAACTGTATCACAGAAACAGTGACTAAAGTTCAGTAACAATGCATCAGACTGAAATCAGACAAATTACCTTAAGAAAATGCATATTTGAAATACATTCAAAAACATTTGCATCATTTATAAATCAGGAATCATCAGTAAGGCAATTGCAATGTTATTGCAGAGTAGAGAAAAACAATAGTAAAAGGAAGTAATAATGAAAATGCATCTAAATGACTGAAGTCAGAAAGTAATTTGAGCACAAACATCAACATATTCTCATATAAATCATCAACTGCAATGCAGAAAAAAATATGTGAAAGTAATAATGAAAAGGCATCAAACAGCTTGAAAAAACAAAACAAACAATAAAAACTAAGAAAATACAAATTTTATATTAAGAAAAAATAAGAAAACATTTTATAACTTTCCCTTTAACAATTATGTGCAAACATCAATATATGAGCTATAAAGCAATCATCAGTAAGGATGATCAAGTTCAATGTAAATGCAGTTTTGAAGAAAAAACAGATATAAAAGTTAAAATGAAACCTGAGGATGGAAGCATTTTAAAACAAATTTGAAATAGGAAAACTTTTTTTAACTTTTACTCGAACAATCATGTGCAAACATCAATCCTGAGATATAAAAGAGTCTGTAAGAAACATTAGTTGCAATGTAACTGCAGTGTAGAGTGTCTTAAAAAACATCTAGTCCATTATTATGTGCCGTCATCATAGCAAAGAGAAAAGAAATCAGTTATTAGAAATGAGTTATTAAAACTATTCTTTAGAAATGGGTGTCATGGTGGCACAGTGGGTAGTACGATTGCCTCACAGCAACAAGGTCGGTGGTTTAAGCCTCAGCTGGGTCAGTTGGTGTTTCTGTGTGGAGTTTGCATGTTTTCCCCGTGTTCGTGTGGGTTTTCTCTGGGTGCTCCTTTTCCCCCACAATCCAAAGTACAAGTTAAAGAACACAGAATCCAAGGAAGCAGTGAGGTCACAGTATTAATGATTACTGTTTGTCAGCAAAAATTAATGCTAGCAGAACCCTTACTGCTAGTGTCTCCTCCCCAGGATGTCCATAAACCACAGTCTGCCACACCAGGGAACACTGCTTGGGGTAGTTCACACCAAAGATGTAGAATGCTTTATAGCAAACGTCCACTTTGGCAAGTAATGTACTTTGCAATAATAAATAGCACAGCACGTGAGCAAAGGCTTGAAAGAAGTGGTGGTCTCCAAGGATGAGAACATGAGGAAACTCAATAGATTCTTGAATTCAATGGATGAAGATACTCAGCAATATTGGTCCCAATCTGAAAAAATAAATAGAAGTAAGATTTATTAAAAACTCAAAAGTGTAAAAGTTAAATATCTTTAGAGTTAACTTTAGAACACCTAAAATACCTTTAGAAGCAATTAAGGCCATAACACACCAAGCTATCAGCCAGTGTTGGCATTAGTTAACCACTGACCATGGCACCATGCTGCAATTTTTTGGCCCGAGTGAAGATGACAATGCAACAACAGGTTTGCCTAAGGAACTTTTTTTAATAAGTAATAGTAAGGCAAGATGAGCATTTGAAATTATTAAGTATTTAATTGTATTTTCTTAATGAGAATAGATAAGACCCTTCTTCCTGAGCTGGGACTGTTTGCAACCGTATTTGTATA
>NC_141039.2:48425000-48462500 GCF_052040795.2 Danio rerio
CATATTAATAAATCGTATGCAATCTGCACCCTCGAAATGAAAGTACAAAGACTGCCACCTGGTGGTGCAAAGAGAAAACTTATTGATATGAACTTTTTAGATCGCTTTAGTACAAATTGTGTATAATAGAAATGCACAATATGTCACTTTTTTTAAAGCAATAATACATTTATGCAGTCATAAACATGTTTTGATAGTTAATATGCCACTGATTTGATGCTTCACAAAAGTTGCAGACGCCTTTACCAATATGAAAATGCTTTTGTGAACAACCAGTTATTCTTTACACAGATTAAAAAAACGGCTACTATAATAAAGCAAATCTTTTCTAAATGTAGAACTAAATACATTGATTTGCATTGAAATACATGATGAATACTCTTGACACATAAAAGAGTAAAGCCTGCAGCTCACAACAAATGTTGAAGGTTACTGCGTGTCATATTTAACAAGCCGTTTCCTGCTAATTTGATGTAATTTTGCTCACATGGATAATTGAATATTAATCAGATGATGTCATTACGCTGCTGTGCCGTCAGCCAATCGCTGCATTGCTGATCATGATTTCGAGGATCGATAGATCTGTCCTTCAGAACACACGCAGCGATCTCAGATCAGTTTATCCAGACATTCTAATCTGATTCGCGAACTTGTTTGAAGAACCAAATTAGCGAGAGATCAGCTATCAAGATTAAAAGATCCAGGATCTGCCAAATAATCTTAGATCATTTAAGCGAGGTACGAAGAATGGACCCCAGGTCTGCAAGATGTCACAATATTGGCCAAGAAATCACAGTAAGAAGGCTAATAGAGGTGGTGCACAGACAACAATCTGCTCCTCAACATCAACAACACCAAGGAGCTCATTGTGGACTACAGGAAGGGACTAACAGGCTTACATGATCCCATCCACATCGATGGGATGGCCGTTGAGCCTGTCTCATCCTTCAAGTTCCTGGGGACCCACATCTCAAAGGACTTTTCCTGGACCACCAACACCTCCAGCCTGGTCAAGAAGGCTCACCAGCGCCTATTTTTCTTAAGGCAACTTAAGAAGAACCAGCTTTTATCAGCCGTCTTGGTGAACTTCTACCGCTGCATTATCTGTCAACCGGTAACGCGGTTGTCACGGTGACCGTCACAGCCCTCATGATATTGCATACATTTGCATGTTTTATAAGCTATAAAATGAAAGCCTCAGTTTGGTGCTGAGTTATCATTAGACAAACAAATCAAGAAAATCTTTGTATTTGTTTAATTCGTAAATTGTAGGCTATTTCAAAAGCTGATATTATATAAGAACTATTAATAACTGTAATTCTTCAAATAAAAAAGGTTGGTTTGTTGGTTGTAGCCCACCCTAAATAAAGTTTATGAAGCGGCTCCAGACAGCACAGAGTCGAGTTGCTGTCGATGTTATAATTGTAATTTCAATAATATTGTGATATTCAAGATTTGAAAAGTAATATAGCTCTGGATAACTTGAAACAGCAACCACAAGTCACTCCTCCATCATTAAAAGTTTGCCATAGTCGGCTTGACAACCCAAACCCTGCTGTCACCTCAACAGAGACCCTGCAATGCTTTCATTTGACTGAAGAATGAAAAAGACGCGACTGAGGTAACACGCTTCTTCCGCTCGAGCACACAGCGCGCAACGGCAAAACTTGAGGCGTGCAGAGCAAGCATAAGCAGAGCGTAAAAAACACTGACGGCCGTCAGTAAACCATTAAACAGATTCCCCTTATGCAGCCAAACTTTAAAAATATATAAAGTATATTTTATAATCGTTTAACTGATACCATTAATCGGTTACAAACGCGCCCTTTCGGTTAACGGTTAATCGGTTATTTTGAGCATCCCCAATTAAACCGCATGCGCAAGCTCTAAAATATTTTTTTTTCCACCCCGAGGAAAAAAAAAATTGTTACCACCCCGAGAGTTAACAAATATTTGTTGTACATTTAGGGGCCGATCACAAAGAGCACGCCTTTCCGTTCCAAAACGGTGACAAGAAAAAAAGTAGCCCGGTGCTCTTTTGTATGTCACTAGAAAACGACTGAATCAGCTGGTGTGCGCGAGTCGAGTTGCTGTCGATGTTATAATTGTAATTTTAATAATATTGTGATATTCAAGATTTGAAAAGTAATATAGCTCTGGATAACTTGAAACAGCAACCACAAGTCACTCCTCCATCATTAAAAGTTTGCCATAGTCGGCTTGACAACCCAAACCCTGCTGTCACCTCAACAGAAACCCTGCAGTGCTTTCATTTGACTGAAGAATGAAAAAGACGCGACTGAGGTAACACGCTTCTTCCGCTCGAGCACACAGCATGCAACGGCAAAACTTGAGGCGTGCAGAGCGAGCATAAGCAGAGCGTAAAACACTGACGGCCGTCAGTAAACCATTAAACAGATCCCCCTTATGCAGCCAAACATTAAAAATATATAAAGTATATTTTATAATCGTTTAACTGATACCATTAATCGGTTACAAACGCCGCCCTTTCGGTTAACGGTTAATCGGTTATTTTGAGCATCCCCAATTAAACCGCATGCGCAAGCTCTAAAATATTTTTTTTTCTCTCACGGCCGCACGCCGGAGATCTGGCATGGTGCCGGAATACTTTAAGCCCTGATAATAGAAAGCTGTCAGGATACCAACTGCGTCACTGTCTGGTATGGAAGCTGCTCTGTTGCTAAGCGTAAGGCACTGCTGCGGGTGGTGAAAACTGCCCAACGCATCACAGGGACCACACTGCCAGCCACAGAGGACATCCAGTGGAAACACTGTCTGCGCCAAGCACACAGTATTCTTAAGGACACCTCTCACCCTGCTCTCTACTGCATTCTGGAAGGCGCTTTAGGCTCACCCGGACAAAAACCAGCAGACTGAGGCCCCGTTTACACTAGTGCGTTTTAGTTTTAAAACGGCGTTTTAGAATGAAAGCGATCCGCGTCCACACTCGCGTTTTACCCAGCGTTTTAGAACTGCTCTCCATCCACACCAAAACGCTGAAAACGCACATCACGTGACCACACAGACACTCTCGGGCAAGCGCTGCAGCCTGTCTACCCAGATGAGAGCTAGTCGGACTTCTCATCAAGCATCTCCCGCTGGATCTAATCTCACTATATTTATTAAACGTGATATTTCATTCATCTTGTTGTCTTTATCTAACGACATATTCCCTGACGTTGGTCATTGGAATCTATTACTTGTTCTCAGGTAACGTGTTTTGGCTGAGCGCAAAGATAAGTTAATGATTAATGTAAGCACGTACATTCTGTATATTGACTGATCGCTTGCCTTTATTTCCTATAATGTATAAACTTATTGTATGTTATACTTTTATAATGGCCATTATCGATTATTAAAACTGATATTCAGCAAAAGAGAGGGTATGTTTCGTATTTTCACTGAAATTGAAAGGAGACAGTTGTTATCGGCTCCGTTTTGTTATAAATATCCACACAGTGAAGATGACGCTCATGCAGCACGACGCCTCAACATGTCTGCTGTCTAAGTTGCTAATATTAAAATGAAAATAGGCAGTTCCTTAAATCATGTTTACATTTTATTGTTGAGAAAGTGAAACAACGTAGCCAGGGTGATGTGAATGAAGTTATAAAGTACACTGTTCCCTTTGAAGATTTACCCGTGTCCTCGGTATAGTCTGTTTTCCATATCAAACTGAGAAGAAGAGACTGCAGCCTTGATCAAACTTGCGAAGTCTGAACTTACAAGGAGAGAATGCAGGACTGAACTGTGTGTTAGGCTACTTAATATTCAGGAAAAGCCCCAATCAGAGAAGCGAATGTCTGCAGCCCCGCCTCCGTTTTCAGATGTCTCCGTTTTCCATCATCCACACTGAGACGGAGCAGCAGCGTTTCAGAATGAAAACGGCCTCTCCAGCGTTTTCGAAACGCTCCGTTTTCGGCGCTCGAGAACTCCGGCGTAGTGTGGACGGTTGGCGTAACCGTAGCAAAACTTATGCGTTTTAGTGTAAACGGGGCCTGAGGAACATCTTTTTCCCCAGAGCTGTCTCCTTCTTGAACTCTGCCCCTCACTGCCCCACTAATACACCCCCACTCTCCTCCAACTTAAACTCCTCACAATCACTGCACTGTTTAACATTTGCACATTTAAAATTTGCACATATTCATGTTCATAGCTAATACAACCTGTAATAACTTATACCTGTATCCTGCACTTGCTGCTATTGCACTGCTGGTTAGATCTAAACTGCATTTCGCTGTACTTGTGTAATGACAATAAAGTTGGATCTATTCTAATCTAATCTAATACAGATGATCAATCAGCACTTTTGAAGTCAGAGCCGGTGCAGGAGTGCGTGTGTGTGTGTGTGTGTGTGTATAGCCAGGTGTATCTGTGTGAGGGTCACCTGGTGTTTCTGCTGCTGCTGTTTGCTGAGGCTGCGGCTGTAGTTGTTGTATTTGACGATGTCTTGGCTCATATCATCCACACGGTCCATCAGCATCTGCAGACTCTTCTCAAGATGAGAACTGAGGAGGAACGAAAACATGAAGACGTGAGAGATGAGGAATGTAGAGATGAGGAATGCTGATTGCTTCTGATTTTGGGAAAGGGTCTTATCCACAGTAAATCTTACAGCAAAAATATACTGTAAAAAATGCTGGGTTTCACACAATTCATCATGCTGTGCCAACACAAATAGATCATCCATCTAATTATTCATCCATCCATCCATCAATCCATCCATTTATCCATTCATTCATTCATCCATCCATCCATTTATTCATTCATTCATCCATCCATCAATTAATTCATTCATTGATTCATTCATTCATCCATCCATTCATTCATCCATTCATTCATTTATCCATCCATCCATTCATCCATCCATCTATTCATTCATTCATTCATCCATTCATCCATCCATCCAGTCATCCATCCATCCATTCATTCATTAATATATTCATCCATCCATCCATCCATTCATCCATTCATTCATTCATCCATCCATTTAATTATTCATTCATCCATCCATCAATTAATTAATTGATTCATTCATTCATCCATCCATCGATCCATTCATTCATCCATTCATTCATTTATCCATCCATCCATTCATCCATCCATTCATTCATCCATTCATTCATTTATCCATCCATCCATTCATCCATCCATCCAGTCATCCATCCATCCATTCATTCATTCATATATTCATCCATCCATCCATCCATCCATCCATCCATCCATTCATTCATCCATCCATTTAATTATTCATTCATCCATCCATCAATTAATTAATTGATTCATTCATTCATTCATCCATCCATCCATTCATTCATCCATTCATCCATTCATCCATTCATCCATCCATCCATTCATTCATTCATTCATTCATTCATTCATTCATTCATTCATACATCCATTCATCCATCCAGTCATCCATCCATCCATTCATTCATTCATTCATCCATCCAGCCATCCATTCATTCATCCAACCATCCATCCATCCATCCATCCATCCATTCATCCATTCATTCATTCATTCATCCATCCATTCATTCATTCATTCATACATCCATCCATCCATCCATTAATTCATTCATTGATTCATTCATTCATCTTTCCATTCATTCATTCATTCATTCATTCATTCATTCATTCATTCATCTATCCATCCATTCATCCATCCATCCATCCATTCATTCATTCATTCATTCATCCATTCATCCATCCATCCATCCAGTCATCCATCCATCCATTCATCTATCCATCCATCCATCCATCCATCCATCCATCCATTCATTCATTCATTCATTCATTCATTCATTCATTCATCCAACCAACCAACCAACCAACCATCCATCCATTCATTCATTCATTCATTCATTCATTCATCCATTCATTCATTCATTCATTCATTAATTCATTCATTCATTTTCCTACAGCTAAGTCCCTTACTATCATGTGTAATGAACTGCCAACTATTTCAGCATATGTTTTACACAGCGAATGCCCTTCCAGCCGCAATCATACATTACGGCCAATTTAGTTCATTCAATTCACCTTGGGCTGGAGGGGGTCCATTTGGAGGATCACAGGATTTCATCTCTGTTATTCGCAGACGATGTTGTTCTGTTGGCTTTATCGAAAATGGACGTTCAGCATGCACTGGGGCGGTTTGCTGCTGAGTGTGATGCGGCTGGGATGAGATTCAGCACCTCCAAGTCTGAGGCCATGGAGGAAAAAAGGTAGTTTGCCTTCTTCAGGTTGGAGGAAAGTCCTTTCCCCAAGAGTTCAAGAGGGACTATGTCTTTTGGCTGGCCAGGGAACGCCTCGGGAGCTGAAGGAAGTGTCTAGGGAGAGGGAAGTCTGGGGTTCTCTCATAAGACTGCTGCCCCCGCGACCCGGCCCCGGACAAGCAGCAGAAAATGAATGGATGGATGGACATATCCATGGTTTTAATGTAAACATTTGTAATTCGGACATTGTCAATTGATGTTTTAATTTGAAATTTGGAAGAAATTATATTTAATTGGCAATGTAATATTTACTCAACGCCAGGGAATAGATTACTCTCATTAACATTAAGTCTGCCAGATAAACTCACAGATAAATGGTCAGACATGTAAAACTCTGCCAGTATCTTGGCAACAGCATGAAGATCAAACACTTGTGTGAGCATCAAGTGATCAAAGCACATCTTAATCATCGACACACAGAAAAAGCTGATAACATGCATTCCTCATTAATAATTCATTACATTCCACATACATCATGCCAAATGCAAAACAGGACCTGCTGCAGCTGTAGTAGAATAATATTCATATTTATAATAGGATAGCAGCAGCCCACAGGAGCAAACATGAGCGGAGAGTCTTCAAGCAGTTTAACTGAACTTGCTGAAGCACATTAACAGCAGATTAGCCTGGCCAGAGAGTGTGTGTGTGTGTGTGTGTGTGTGTGTGTGTGTGTGTGTGTGTGTGTGTGTGTGTGTGTGTGTGTGTGTGTGTGTGTGTGTGTGTGTATATGTACATCTGTTTAACAGAAATATTTCCCCAATTTCTGTTTAATGGATGAACGATTTTTTCAATAAATTTATAAACATCATAACTCATCTCTAATAACCGATTTATTTTATCTTTATTTTATCTTTGCCATGATGACAGTAAATAATATTTGACACTCAAGACACTTCTACACAGCTTAAAGTGACATTTAAAGGCTTAACTAGGTTAATTAGGTTAACTAGGCAGGGTAGGGTAATCAGGCAAGTTATTGTATAACGATGGTTTGTTCTAAAGACTATCGAAAAAAAATAGCTTAAAGGGGCTGATAATTTTGTCCTTTGTTTTATTATAACCGAAATAAAACAATTAAGACTTTCTCCAGAAGAAAAAAATATTATCAGACATACTGTGAAAATTTCCTTGCTCTGTTAAACATCACTTTGTAAATATTTTAAAAAGAAAAAAAAAATCAAAGAGGGGCAAATATTAATAATTTTGACTTCAAGTGTATGTGTGTGTATGTGTGTGTGTGTGTGTATAGCTAAAAGAAAATGAATGAATAAATATATGTGTTTTATATATATTGTTTACTGTATATACAGTGCTTAGCTTAAATGAAAAGTGGTCACTACCTTTTTAAAAATGAATATTAGTATTCATTCCTCAGTGAATATAGACAATAACTTTTGGTGCATTTAATCCAAACAGTTTTATTAAACAGTTATATCCATTAAAATACCAGTCTGAAAATTGAAATCTCAACTAAATTAGATTTTTTTAAAGCTTCTCTATTAAAATCTATATCTAGATTTCTCCTATTCATTAACATTGTATTTAATATTTGTTCATTAGCATATTAATTTGGTTGTACACATTTTTGAACTATGATCTTCAGTTTTGTTTAGTTTTTTTTTGTTAAATGAGTTCAGTTTTTTGGCTTCGTTCCTGACTAAACTAATGTATATGCACAAATGTACTACAGTAAAGCATCCTGTAGAAAATATACATTTAAAAGAGATCTGTGAGGGCCGAACTCGTGTATTCTGAGCACTGTATACAGTTGAAGGCAAAATTATTCGTCCTCCTGTGATTGTTTTTTCTTTTTCAAATATTTCCCAAATGATGTTTAACAGATTCAGGAATGTTTTCACAGTATTTCCTATAATATTTTTTCTTCTGGAGAAAGTCTTAATTGTTTTATTTCGTCCAGAATAAAAGCAGTTTTTAATTTTTAAAAAGACCATTTTAAGGTCAATATTATTAGCCCCCTTAAGCAACATTAGTTTTCGATTGTCTACAGAGCAAACAATGCCTTACCTAATTACCATAACTTGATTAGTTAAGCCTTTAAATTTCACTTTAAGCTAAATACTAGTATCTTAAAGAATATCTAGTCAATTATTATGTACTGTCATCATGGCAAAGACTTCTTCTCTGACTTACTCTGACTTTAACTGTATATAGAATCATTAGGTGAAGTTTGTCAGACAGCGTTGTTCTTGAATTCCACCGAGTAAACTCTCAAACAGCCAAAACAGACACACTTACTGCCCTATCTGCATCTGCTGGCTTTCATTACCATATTTAACAACATGTCACCATTTCTGTTCCTCGCTCTGTCTGAGACACAAACAAATCCAAACAAAACTCTGCAGGTCCAAACCGGGCTTGATGAAGAAACAGGCACTGACTGCCGACTCAGTGAATATTAAAACGTCTCCTGAAACACCTGTGTTTGATCAGGAAGGAAAACACTTTTCATGACTGAGGAACCAAGAGCGAGACTCATAAAAATCACACCGTCCCATTTCAGAGCAGCACTAACAGAGGTTTGGGTCTTCACAGAGCAGGTCCTACATTTCTTCTTGAATAGGATTTGTGAACCCAGCTCCTGGACTGGACTATAGTGATGATTGCTGGATATATGTAAAGGAAATGATCTGAGGCGCCGCTCTCGTTGTTGGCCAATTACAGCCCGTCTCGAGGCCAAACAGATTCCAGTGGAGTGTCCAGATCACGGAGATCCTGGATCATGGAGTTTAGTGGTTTGCGGAGCCTCATTCAGGCCAGATATGGAGTCTAACACCACTGCACTGACAGCCATGATGGATTGGCACAACCCAATGAGGGATGATTTTGTTTTCAGATTAGGAAACTCTTGCACTTGAGCTCTATCCTGGGTATTCAAGATTCATGCAGCAACAAAGATATGGGATCTGGGAGATGTTATTATTTATATTTTATCTTACTATTCTATTAAAATGTTGATGTGGATCTGGGTTGGCCCTGATACACACATTGTTTAAAAGGATAGTTCACCCCAAAAGTGAAAATATCATGCTGTTCAATCATATGACTTTCTCATTACTGCCTTGTTTCAGTAGATTAAGCTCTTGGTCACTTATTAACAACAAATAGAGTTCTAGTGTCGCTTTTAAACAGCGGATGGCGCTCCAAACTAGTTATTAACAGCAGATGGCGCTCCAGATTAGTTTTTTAACAGAAGATAGTTCTCTAGGCTAGTTTTTAAACAGCAGACGGCGGTCAAGACTATTTTTTAACAGCAGATGATGCTCTAGGCTAGTTTTAAACAGCAGATGGTGCTCTAGGCTAGTTTTTAAACGAAAGATGGTGCTCTAGGCTAGTTTTTAAACAGCAGATGGTGCTCTAGGCTAGTTTTTAAACAGCAGATGGTGCTCTAGGCTAGTTTTTAAACAGCAGATGGTGCTCTAGACTTGTTTTTAAACAGCAGATGGTGCTCTAGGCTAGTTTTTAAACAGCAGATGATGCTCTAGGCTAGTTTTAAACAGCAGATGGTGGTCTAGACTTGTTTTTAAACAGCAGATGGTGCTCTAGGCTAGTTTTTAAACAGCAGATGGTGCTCTAGGCTAGTTTTTAAACAGCAGATGATGCTCTAGGCTAGTTTTTAAACAGCAGATGGTGCTCTATGCTAGTTTTTAAACAGCAGATGGTGCTCTAGGCTAGTTTTTAAACAGCAGATGGTGCTCTAGGCTAGTTTTTAAACAGCAGATGGTGCTCTAGACTTGTTTTTAAACAGCAGATGGTGCTCTAGGCTAGTTTTTAAACAGCAGATGGTAAACAGCAGATGGTGCTCTAGGCTAGTTTTTAAACAGCAGATGGTGCTCTAGGCTAGTTTTTAAACAGCAGATGGTGCTCTAGGCTAGTTTTTAAACAGCAGATGGTGCTCTAGACTAGTTTTTAAATAGCAGTTGGTGCTCTAGGCAAGTTTTTAAACAGCAGATGATGCTCTAGGCTAGTTTTTAAACCGCAGATGGTGCTCTAGGCTAGTTTTTAAACAGCAGATGGTGCTCTAGGCTAGTTTTAAACAGCAGATGGTGCTCTAGACTTGTTTTTAAACAGCAGATGGTGCTCTAGGCTAGTTTTTAAACAGCAGATGGTGATCTAGGCTAGTTTTTAAACAGCAGATGATGCTCTAGGCTAGTTTTTAAACAGCAGATGGTGCTCTAGGCTAGTTTTTAAACAGCAGATGGTGCTCTAGGCTAGTTTTTAAAAAGCAGATGGTGCTCTAGGCTAGTTTTTAAACAGCAGATGGTGCTCTAGACTTGTTTTTAAACAGCAGATGGTGCTCTAGGCTAGTTTTTAAAAAGCAGATGATGCTCTAGGTTAGTTTTTAAACAGCAGATGGTGCTCTAGACTTGTTTTTAAACAGCAGATGGTGCTCTAGGCTAGTTTTTAAACAGCAGATGGTGCTCTAGGTTAGTTTTTAAACAGCAGATGGCGCTATAGACTCGTTTTTCAAGTGTCTCAAGTGTACTAAATTAACTATGGCCTAATCTTGGCTAAGCACAAGCTCAGTCTGTTAAACCAGAGCTTGATTTTCCAGTAGTGTTGACTATATGAATCACCAAAGACTGATGTTTTAGCTGCTCTTCTTCTGAAAAAGAAAAAAAGAGTCACCTACATCTTGGATGGCCAGAGGGTGAATAAATTATCAGCACCTTTTCCTTTTTAGGTGAACTATCCCTTTAAGCAAGCCAAAGCACCAGGGCGCCGAGAACATGAGAAAAGGGTAGAGAAAATAATAAAAGGAATAAAACAGGGTTTGCACTGGACCCACAAGAGGGTTGAGCTCATTTTATATTAGGGCCGTTTCTGCCCCAGACTTACAGATTCTTACACACCCACCCGAATCACATCCAAACGCCAACATGCTGTAAAACTCATAACTCTTTTTTCATTTAGCTTTAAAAAATGCAATTGAATTTGTGCCCCAGAGGAGGAGGGCCTGCTGGGAAAGAGGAGGACGGAGGGAAGACAGGGAGGTATTGTGTTGGTGAGGCTGCGGCGGTTCAGTGTTTGCTTTGGTTTCTGGGGGAACGGCAGAGATAACTTAAGCAGATGTGGAGAAGCCGAGCGAGGGGGAGGGAGAAACTGACCCAAAAAAAGAAATCAGGAAAAATAACGAAACTGAAAAGCCACAGATAAATCCGCCTTGTCTGTGAGCGTTGCTGGAATTTGGGTGTTTAAAGTCACGTCCAGAGAGAGGGAGAGAGAGAGAGAGAGAGAGAGAGAGAGAGAGAGAGAGAGAGAGAGAGAGAGAGAGAGAGAGAGACCAACAACAGACAGAAGAGAGAAAATTCGTTAGAAAATCATTGATTAAAAAAATCTCTGAATGCAAAATCAATGATTTGCTCATGAAGTCAGTGAGTTGCTTTGTTTCTAAATGAATCATTCTAAACAAACCATTGGCTGTTAAACAAAACAAGGCATCACAACACAAGACATCTCAACATATAAAATACAACAAACACAACCCAACATAACTCAAACCAGCCCAATAAAACACAACCCAACCCAAACCATCACAACACAACACAAACCAACAAAACTCAACACAGCCCAACAAAACACAACAAAAACAACCAAAGTTTTAACAGCAGACGTCGCTCTAGACTAGTTTTGAACAGCAGACGGTGCTATAGGCTAGTTTTAAACAGCAGAGGGCACTCTAGATTTGTTTTTTTTTAGAGCAGACGGCGCTCTACACTAGTTTTTAACAGCAGACGGCACCCTAGGCTAGTTTTTTAACAGCAGACGGTGCTCTAGACTACTTTTTTACAGCAGAGGGCGCTCTAGGCTAGTTTTTAAACAGCAGATGGCGCTCTTTACTAGTTTTTAACAGCAGGTGGTGCTCTAGGCTACTTTTTAAACAGCAGACAGTGCTCTAGACTAGTTTTTAACAGCAGACGGCGCTCTAGGCTAATTTTTAACAGCAGATGGCGCTCAAGGCTAGTTTTTAAACAGCAGACAGTGCTCTACACTAGTTTTTAACAGCAGACGGCGCTCTGGGCTAGTTTTTAAACAGCAGACAGTCCTCTAGACTAGTTTTTAACAGCAGACGGCGCTCAAGGCTAGTTTTTAAACAGCAGAGGGCACTCTTGACTTGTTTTTAACAGCAGACGGCGCTCTAGACTAATAGCAGACAGTGCTCAAGTCTAGTGTTTAACAGTAGATGATGCTCTAGGCTAGTTTTTAAACAGTGGATGGTGTTCTAAGCTAGTTTTTTTAACAGCAGACTGCTCTCTAGGCTAGTTTTGAACAGCAGATAGCGCTCTAAGCAAGTTTTGAACAGAAGACGGTGCTCCAGATTAATTTTTAATACAAGACGGCTTTTTAGACTTGTTTGTAACAGCAGATTGCGCTCTAGACTAGTTTGTAAGAGCAGACGTCGCACAGCAACACAGCTCAGTCCAATATGACATAACATGGCATGGAATGGTACAACACAAAGGGACAACTCAAGTTACACAACACAGCACAAGACATCCCAATACAAAAAATACAACCCAACCCAAACCAACACAGCAAAAAAACACAACACAACCCAAACCAACACAAGTCAACCCAAATCAACAAAACACAACACAACTCAAACCAACACAACACAACTCAACCCAAACCAACATGACACAACACAACGCAAGCCAAACCAAACCAACCCATCCCAAACCAACAAAACACAACACAACCTAATTCAAACCAACACAACACAACAAAACACAACACAACACAACTTAATCCAAACCAACACAAATCAACCCAAACCAACAGAACACAACTCAACCCAAACCAAACCAATCCAACACAAACCAAACCAACAAAACACAACTCAACTCAACCCAAACCAACACGACACAACACAACTCAACCCAAACTAACCCAACACAGACCAAACCAACAAAACAAAACACAACCCAAACCAACACAACACAACACAACACAACCCAAACCAACTTGACACAACACAACACAACGCAAGCCAAACCAAACCAACCCATCCCAAACCAACAAAACAAAACACAACACAACTTAATCCAAACCAGCACAAATCAACCCAAACCAACAGAACACAACTGAACTCAACCTAAACCAACCCAACACAAACCAACAAAACATAACTCAACTCAACCCAAACTAAAACAACCCATCCCAAACCAACAAAACACAACACAACACAACTTAATTCAAACCAACACAAATCAACCCAAACCAACAGAACACAACTCAACTCAAACCAAACCTACCAAACACAAACCAAACCAACAAAACAAAACAAAACACAACCCAAACCAACACAACACAACACAAACCATCACGGCACAACACAAACTAACAAGACACAACTCAACCCAACACAACTCAACCCAAACCAACACAACACAACCTAAACCAACACGACCCAACACAACTCAACCAAACAAACAAAACCCAAACCAAACCAATACAACACACCGAAAATCTACAAAAACCAACACAACACAACTCAACCCAAACCAACACAACACAACCCAAACAAACACGACACAACACAACTTAACCCAACTCAACACCCAACCCAACCCAACACAAGACAACACAAAATCACCAAAAACCTAATCTCATATCTCATATAGTGATATATTAATTAAGAGTGTAATAGAAAATAATTACAATTTACCCGACTAAGAACATTAAAAATGTAACTGTCCTGACATATTCATATAAAAAGGCAAGTTGATGCCAACTAGTGTGTGTGTGTGTGTGTGTGTGTGTGTGTGTGTGTGTGTGTGTGTGTGTGTGTGTGTATGTGTGTGTGTGTGTGTGTGTCTGTTCAGAAAGGGAGGTAATTATGAATGTATTTCTTCAAGTCCTAAGCGGTGCGCTGAAGGTTTCCTCCTTTCATCTGGAAAAAGCAGATCTGGCAGGCCGAATTAAGAGAGACAAATTAAAAAGATAAAATTCCCTTTCTACTCAGCTGAGAGAGACCTTCAAACCCCTCCTGGACCTTTGACAATTCAAAAAAAGCAGCGGCAAAAATTAATGTTTCTGTCCCAAAAAGCATCATCTCAACCATGGTCGTTCCCGAAAATAATTAACAGATTAAAATGATAATTGGAAAACTCAAAGCTCCTCTGCCTTCCCCGGCAGATCCTTACAAGCTGAAGACCGAATTTAAATGAAGAAGTAAAAAACGAGTGTGGAAAAGCAATGAAATAATAAAAGTGAGTGAAATATTGATGGCGTCTGATGTATTGTCTCATCTGCGAGATCACTGAAGGCGAGGAAGAAAAATTGACCAGCGCAATCATCTATTGAAAACCATCATTCATTTATTTTGCATTTATTTTTTTTGCAATGTAGCGTTTTATTCTTATCCACACAAAAGAAATGTATATATTGAGTCAAAGAGAATCAAACCAGCCTCACAAAAAACATGAAACTCTATCTATTAGATCAGTGCAGACGTGTAAACTGGGTCTGCTGTACTTTCCGAAGGCCAGGAGCAGATTGCTGTTTAACATTTAGGGTGCTTTCACACCTGCTTTATTAAGTTTGATTGAATCGCACTAGAGTTCATTTCCCCTTTTGGTACGGTTCGTTTGGGCAGGTGAGAATGCAGCAATCGTACTCGAGTGCGCACCAAAAGCGGACCAAATAAGCGTACTGAGACCTGCTTGAAGAGGTGGTCTTGGTACGCTTTCAAACGAACCCTGGAGCGGTGAGAATATGATCCGTACTAAAAAAGGTCCAACCGCAAAAAGTACTGCGCGTTTTGGACTAATCCAGCTGCCGTAGGCCGATGCGCTGTGCATTATGGGATATGGAGGAAAAATATTTGTTGACAGCGCTTTACCAACAGAGAGAGAGAGGGGAAAACATTACCTGATGGATCGTTGGTAATATTTCCGCAAGATGACCATGTCGCAGTTTAGCTAAATTAATTCACGTCTCCTCCTGAAGTGACGAGCGATGCATTAAACACTGTTTTCCAGCCGCGGCAGCGCTTCATTTTCGTAATGTATAGTTTGTCTAAAGCAAGGATATAATCAGCCAGCGCAGTCGTCCCTCCAGAGTAAAAGGTTTTGTTTACCTGCAGGAGTTCACTGGCATTTTCCCGCACGTGAATTCTGACCAATCAATAAGCAGTTTAGGAAATATGTTCAACAACATCTGGCCAATGAGAGATCTGGATTTTGTCAGATGACTGCATTTTGGTTAGTTTCAACTGGTTCGGACTAAAGCCAGCAGTGTGGTGTGAAAACGACCCAAAGACGGCATAAAAGGCATCAATGTATTATTTATTACCCTTGCTCCGGACCAAATGAAGCGAACTACAGATGTGAAAGCACCCTAAGACTATAATTGGGTTATGGTTGTATGATAGCATAATCATTCTACTTTTAAGAATCTACTTGACCAAAGTCTTGTCGCTTATCTAAGTTTTAGGAACAAATAATAACTTCTAGTTGATCATTTGGTGTCAGAAGTGTCTTGTATGAAAGGCAAAGGCCTCTAGATGACGCTTGTTTTACCCAAATAAAATATGATCATGGCTTGATTTTGAATGATTTCATTAGGACAGTAAGGTCTGACTTTGCTAGACTAAAGTCTTGTCACTGAGCAGAAATAATGTCCAGTATAGAATATAAAGTCCTGCTGCAGTGGAGACAGATTGAATATTGTGTCTGACTCCATCATTAGCTTGGAGGACTGCATCCATACATCTCTGACTCAAATCACTGATTAATAAAGTCATCTGGAACAGCAAAGAAAGCGTTCTTGCAGAACTCCCAGAGCTCATCAAGATTCTTTGGATTCATCTTCAATGCCTCCTCCTTCATCTTACTCCAGACATGCTCAATAATGTTCATGTCTGGTGAGTGGGCTGGCCAATCCTGGAGCAGCTTGACCTTCTTTGCTTTCAGGAGCTTTGATGTGGAGGCTGAAGTATGAGGAGCGCTATCCTGCTGGAGAATTGTCCCTCTCCTGTGGTTTGTAATGTAACGGGCAGCACAAATGTCTTGATCCCTCAGGCTGTTGATGTTGATCATCCACTCTGCAGATCTCTCGCACACGCCCATACTGGATGAACCCCAAACCATGATTTCTCCTTTACCAAACTTGACTGATTTCTCTGAGACTTCTGCAGTATTGGTGATGATTGGGATGGAGCTCAAAAAGAAGATTCATCAGAAAAATTCACCTTCTGCCACTTTACCAAATGATCAACGAGAAGTCATGGTATTATTTGTTGTTCTTACAACTGGGATCAAAGACAAGACTCAACATCAAAATTTCTGAAGGCAAAGGAGGTCAAGGTGCTTCAAGATTGGCCAGCCCAGTCACCAGACATGAACATTATTGAGCATGTCTTGATAAGCGTAATATAGAGAACTTTGCCTTTCATATAAGCCACTTCTGATTCCAAATAGTCAACTAGAAGTCATTTATTTATATACTCGTTCATTCATTCATTCATTCATTTGTTAATTTACTTGTTCATTCATTCATTTGTTTGTTCATTCATTCATTTCTGTTTATTTGTTCATTCATTTGTTCGTCTTTTAATTTAATTTATTCATTGATTTGTTCATTCGATCATTCAAACATATATTCTTTTTTTTGTTCATTAATTCATACATTCATGTTTCGTCATTTATTTATATACTTGTTAAATTTTTCATTCATTCATTCAATAATTTTTCCTTTACTTGTTCCTTCATTTGTTTGTTCATTCATTATTTTTTGTTCATTTGTTCATTCATTTGTTCGTCTTTTCATTGGTTCATTCATTCATTCATTTTTTAATTCGTTCATTCCTTCATATAATCGTTTGTTCGTTTATTCATTCATTCGTTGATTCATTCATTTACTTGTTGCTTCATTCATTTATATATTAGTTCATTTGTTCATTAATTTGTTCATTTTATTCATTTGATTGTTCATTTGTTTGTTCATTCGTTCATTCATTCATTCATTCATTTGTTTAGTCATTCATTTTGTTTGCTTATTTATTCATTTGATTATTTATTTGTTTGTTCATTCATATGTTCATTTGTTTAGCCATTCATTTTGTTCTTTCATTTATTCATCTGATTGTTTATTTGTTCATTCATTCATTCATTCATTCATTCACTCACTCATTCATTTATTCATTCATTCATTCTTTTAGTCATTCATTTTGTTCGTTCATTTATTTATTTGATTGTTCATTTGTTTGTTCATTCGTTCATGTTAAGTTAAGATAGTTAAGATAACTTACAAACTTTTGCTAAATCATGATCAACTTATTTAAAAAGTTAAATCAACATACAAATATTTGTTACCTTGATTTTTTATTACATTTTTACAATCCATTTGAATTTACCTTGTTTTATTTTATTTGAAATATTTAATACATTTTAAATAAGTGGCAGGGCATTGTTTCACTCAAACATCACGATGAAATGACTTGGAATTCACTTGGACAAAGACAAATTGTCTTTTTGATGACTCTGATTTTTCTTGAGGAACAATCAGCATATACACTGTGCACTTTCTGTGATTTAAAACTCAGCAGGAGATTTTCATTCATTTCCCACTTCGTTAAAGATCATTTCAATTGGGGCGCATTAAAAACATCTGAATTTGCACTAGAAACTAAATTCTTCCACAAAACGGATCCAGAAAAGCATTTAAGGCAGAGGTTCTTTAAGAGTAAATCACCTGGGCGGCTCTGACCTTTTCATTAGTCCTCATCAGAGAGAGCAAGCATCATTAGGATATCGCAGCGCAAGGATAAATTTACATTAGGAAATCCTTTACTCCTGTCCTAATGCGTGTGTGTCAGGTCATCTTTCTAATTTATGTGGCCTAAGAAGGGGGATTTTGTGGTGTCTTTTCTAAAAAATTACAGCAATATTTGCTCTATTTCTTGTACTGAAGAGTGTGTGATTTGAAGTGCTTCTTTAATGCTCATATGTAAGTCAGTTTGGATAAAAGTATCTGCTAAATTAATAAAAGTAAATGTTTTATATTTACCAAAAAAATAAAGAAGAAATGTCCTTTCAGAACCAGCGGGCTCTTTCATTTACTTAAAGGAAACACCAGAGAAACATTAAAGTTCACTACAGTATGTCATAATTGACAGCCGGATTAGGATTCCAAAGATCAACATTTCTGCATTGTATTTAATAATAATATAGTAAAAAGTTTCAAATAATAAAAATCATAATAATATTAGTAATAATAGTAATAGTAATAGTAATAATAATAATAATAATAATAATAATAATAATAATAATGATGATGATGATGATGATGATGATAATAATAATAATAATAATAATAATAATAATAATTTTGTTTTTGCTCTTTCATTTATTCATTCAATTATTCATGTTTGTTTGTTCATTCATTCATTCATTCATTCATTCATTCATTCATTCATACATTCATACATATATACACTTGTTTATTCATTCAATCATTCATTCATTTATATATTTGATCACTTGTTCATTCATTCATTCATTTATTTCTTCATTTATTCATATATTTTTCCATTTGTTCATTCATTAATGTTCATTTACTTGTTTATTATTTGTTCGTTCAGTCATTCGTTTGTTCATTCATTTATTTTTTCATTTGTTTGTTTGATCGTTTATTCATTCATTCGTCTGTTCATTAGTTTATTCATTCATTCATTCATTCATTCATTCATTCATTTGTTCGTTCATTTATATATTTGTGTATTCCTTATTTAATTTATTTATTCATTCATTCACTTCTTCATTTATTTATATATTCGTTCATTTGTTCATTCAATTATCCATTCATTCATTCATTTGTTAATTTTCTTGTCCGTTCATTTGTTTGTTCATTCATTTATTTGTTTGTTCATTCAATCATTTTTGTTCATTTGTTTATTCATTCATCTTTTCATTGGTTCATTCATTCATTCGTTTATTCATTCATATATTTGTTCGTTCGTTTATTCATTAATTTATTCATTCATTTATTTGTTCATTCATTAGTTTGTTCATTCATTGATTTGTTTATTCATTCATTTTGTTCGTTCATTTATTCATTTAATTGTTTGTTTGTTCATCCGTTCATTTGTCCATTGATTGATTGATTAATTGATTCATTCATTCATTCATTTGTTTATTCGTTCATTAATTTTTTGTTCATTCATTCAGTTGTTTGTTCGTTCATTCATTTATCTGTTCGTTCATTCATTTTGTATTATAACTATATTCCAAATCTGAAGCCACTACAAGCACCTGGTAATCAATTCAATGCATGCTCCTATAAGTACTTTATTTTATCCTCACCTGCTGGAGAGGCTCAGGAGCTCGTGTTTGTCGGCGGCGGTGGATTTCTCCTCCAGTTCCCACAGCAGAACATTAATGAGATGAGAGTTCTTGATGACGATCGGCACCTCCTCGAACATGTGCTCATAGCCCACACTGGCCTTCTTCAGCCTGTACAACAAACACACACACACACACACACGTTTATTTACGGTTGTGAATTACATTATAGGATGTTGATCTCTACTCTGTTGTCTTTTGATGTTGAAATTCAAATTCACAGTTTAACAAAGTGACTTTTATTGACATTTTAATATATTGAAATATTTTAATGTATAAGAAATAATATATAGCATATATAAAGTGCATCCAGAAAGTATTAATAGAAATATTAACACTTTTTCCACATTTGTTTGTTACAGCCTTATTCCAAAATGGATTAAATTTATTTATTTTCTTAACATTCTACACACAATCCCCCATAATGACAATGTGAAAAAAAGAGTTTTTGGAATTGCTGTAAATTTATTAAAAATAAAAAAGCTGAAGGATCAGATGTACATCAGTGTTCACAGCCTTTGCTCAATACTTTGTTGATGCACCTTTGGTAGTTATCACAGCCTCAAGTCTTTCTGAATATGATGCCACAAGATGGCACACCGGTCTTTGGAAATTTTAGCCCCTTCCTCTGTGCAGTACCTCTCAAGCTCTATCAGGTTGGATGGGAAGCGACGGTGTGCAGCCATTTTCAGATCTCTCCAGAGATGTTCAATAGGGTTTAGATCTTGGCTCTGGCTGGGCCACTCAAGAACAATCACAGAGCTGTTGTGAAGCCACTCCATTGATATTTTGGTGGTGTGCTTTGTGTCATTGTCCTGCTGGAAGATGAAGCGTCACCTCAGTCTGAGGTCAAGAGCACTCTTGTGCAGGTCTTCATTCAGGATGTCTCTGTACATTGCTGCATTCATCTTTCCCTGTATCCTGACTAGTCTTCCAGTTCCTGCTGCTGAAACACATCCCCACAGCATGATGCCAACACCACCATGCTTCACTGTAGAGATAGTGTTAGCCTGGTGATGAGCGCTGCCTGGTTTTCTCCAAACGTAACGTCTGGCATTCACTCCAGAGAGTTTAATTTGAGTCTCATCAAAGCAGAGAATTTAATTTCTGATGGTCTGAGAGTTCTTCAGATGCCTTTGGCAAATCCCAGGCGGGGAGTGAGGAACTCTACCATACAGGCCTGATTGGTGGACTGCTGTACAGATGGTTGTCCTTCTGTAAGGTTCTCCTCTCTCCACAGAAGAACGCTGGAGCTCAGACAGAGTGGCCATCAGGTTATTGATCACCTCCCTGACTAAGGCCCTTCTCCCCGATCACTCAGCTTAGATGGTCGGCCATCTCTAGGAAGAGTCCTGGTGGTTAAACATCTTCCACTTACGCATGATGGAGGCCGCTGTGCTCAGTGGAACATTCAGAGCAGCAGAAATGTTTCTGTAACCTTCCCCAGCCTTGTGCCTTGAGACAATCCTGTCTCGGAGGTCTACAGACAATTCCTTTGTCTTCATGCTTGGTTTGTGCTTTGGCATGCACTGTCAACCCTGGGAGCTTATATAGACAGGTGTAGGCTGTGAACTCCACATGTGAACTCCAATGAAGCTACTGAAACATCTCCAGAATGATCAGTGCAAACAGAATGAACCTGAGCTCTTTTTAGAGCTTCAGAGCAAAGGCTGTATGTTTACATGTGTTTTATTTTTCATAAATTTGCAGCAATTCTAAAAACTCTTTTGTCACCTTTTCATTATGGGGGATTGTGTGTAGAATGTTGAGGAAATAAATTAATTCAATCCATTCTGGAATAAGGCTGTAACATAAACAACTGTGGAAAAAGTGAAGCTATGAGTACTTTCTGGATGCACTGTATACTCTATAGTTCTCACATGCTGCATGAGAACTATCTTGTTGGTCTTAAATTGTTTTAAAGGGGTCTTAATTATCACTCAACTATTATTCTGCTCTGAGTTGGGGAATAATGTAGTTATAGTTGAGTTTAGAGGTAGGGAATAGGCATGGATTTCATTTTCCAACAAAAATGATTTTCCAGGATCAACACAGATGTTAATCCAGGATCACATCTTACTTGGAGAAATCATGACGTACAAGTTCACCCAGAGTGACCATAACAAAAAACGCTCGGTGCATGCAAAGACAAAAGCACACATCCTTCCTCATGTTAATTTAGCGCACTCTCTCTTTCCTCATCCTGCACTCTTTCATTCATTCGCTCTCATTAGGGTCTGTTTGTGATGGAGTCTGGGCTGCATGAACTGATCACTCTAATTAAACGACTGGATGACTTCAACTCTCCTCCATCACTAATCGCTCCATTAGACAAGCACTCCAGGCTGATTAGACCACTCATTTCAAAGGCGCTGTTTTACTTCTGATTATTTATCGCAGGATATCTCACGTCTGAGCACAGGTTGAAGTAAACAAGTGTGCATTTAAAAAAAAGATATTATTGGCATGTGTATTAGTATGTTAGATCTGTGCAGCAACCACAATGGCATTTTTTTCCTTTTTTTCTCTCTCAACCAGGCCACACTCTTTTGGACCAGAACTCTTTACTGTAAATTCAGGATATCATGACGCATTCATCACCAAATGAAAACACTCATCTTCAATGGAGCCGCTCGAGTTCAGAAACGATGTTAGTAATATAGAGAAAAACTCCCGCTGGAGTGCTTTGTAACTTTTCAGCTCCTTTTTCACGCTCAACAGCAACATTTCACACCAAAGAAAGCTGAGATTGTCAAAGCATTATGTAGTGTGGGGGATTTAAAGGCTTACCCTTCTGAGGAGAAGTCCTTCTCTTTACAGATCTCCATGAGTTTGGGGGTCAGTCTGTAGGCTTTCAAACACAGCGACCCCTGGGCTGTCTTGATGGGATCTACAGAGAAAGAATAAGACGGTTTCTTTGTAGATAGCAAACAAACCAAAGTGATCCGACCTGCTCAACACAGGCTTCACTATCGATAAGCTTCCGAAATGCTAAATGTGTTTGGAAAGACCAAAACTGACAGCAGGTGCTCTTACATCAACACTACAAGAGGTAAAATTGAAGATAAGAAGTTGAGACACATGTAGATTTTAATCTACCAGACAAACACACTGTCAGCCAGTCAGAAAGGATTAACCCAGGCTCATCGGAAATGCGTGCCTCAGTTCACGTTTTAGTAAAATACATTGCTCTGGGTATGTTTTGTTACACATTTCAAATGATAAATCCATGAGAGGGCGCTACCTACATTTTTTATGAATTTGAAATACGTTAATTAGGGTACATTTTAGTACATTTCAGATGTTGAAACCACTAGAGGGTGCTGTCCACATTTTAGTGAACCTGAAATACGTTACCTGTGGTACATTTTGTTGTGTGTTTTAGACAGCAAATCCACTAGAGGGCGCTGTCAACATTTTTTAAAAATTTGAAAATGTAACTTAGGGCACGTTTTGTTATACATTTTAGATGACATATCCAGTAGAGGGTGCTGTTAACATTTTTTAAAACTGGAAATGTGTATCTTTTGGTATGATTTATTGTATGTTTCAGATGGCTAATCCACTAGAGGGTGCTTTCTACTATTTTTGTGAACCTAAAATAAATTACTTTTGGTACATTTTGTTGTATGTTACAGATGGCAAATCCACTAGAGAGCGCCGTCTACATTTTTGAAAACCTAAAATATGTTACTTTTGGTACTTTTTGTTGTGTGTTTCAAATGATAAATCCACTAGCGGGCGCTGTCAACATTTTTATCACATTGGAAGTGTGTAACTTGTGTTGTGTACGTGTAGTGTACGTTTTGTTGTGCGTTTCAGATTACAAATTTACTAGAGGGCGCTGTCAACATTTTTGCAATTTGAAATAAGTTACTTTTGGTTCATTTTGTTGTGTGTTTTAGATGAAAAATCCACAAGAGGGTGCATTTTTGTGAACCTGAAATAAATTACCTTTGGTACATGTTGTGTTTCAGATGGCAAATCCACTAAAGGGCGCAGTCAATATTTTCTAAAATTGGAAATGCGTAACTTAGGGTATGCTTTGTTGTACGTTTCAGATGACAAATACAATAGAGGGCGCTGCCTACATTTTTGTGAAGATGAAATAAGTTACTTTTCGTACATTTTGTTGTTTCAGATGGCAAATCCACTAGTGGGCGCAGTCTACATTTATGCAAACCTGAAATAAGTTACTTTCGATACTTTTTTTTGTACGTTTCAGATGACAAATCCACTAGAGGGCGCTGTCAACATTTTCTTATTTATTGGAGATGTGTAACTTCGTGTACGTTTTTTTGTACGTTTCAGATGACAAATCCACTAGAGGGCGCTGTCAACATTTTTGCAATTTGAAATAAGTTACTTTTGGTTCATTTTTTTGTGTGTTTTAGATGAAAAATCCACAAGAGGGTGCTGTCTGCATTTTTAAAAAATTGGAAATGTGCAACTTCTGGTATTTTTTGTATGTTTCAGATGTGAAATCCACTAGATGGCGCTGTCTACATTGTTTCGAACCTAAAATAAATTACTTTTGGTACATTTCATTGTGTTTCAGACGCTAAAGGCGCTGTCAAAATATTTTAAAATTGGAAAATGGAACTTAATGTACAATTTGTTGTATGTTACAGCTGACAAATCCACTTGACATTGCTTTTGACTTTTTTCTTTTGACAAATCTACTAGACAGTGTTATGTTGTTTTATGGGATTTATTTGGTGTCGTACAAGAACTGCACAAATATATCCCTTTATTTCTCTATAACGCTCGAATCACTTGGGGCGTCATTGTCAACGCTTCCCATTCACTTTCAATGGATGATGTCAAGCATTGTCGAACTGAATTGTGGATCCGTCAGCACTGCTTCAGCAGCATTGCTCGCTGCAGAAGTTGGGGATTTCTCAACTTTTCAATCGCCAATTGAAGTGTCAGACAATCAGATAGCTTTATGCAAATATCCCACCTCAGACAGTAGCCGGTTCAGACATGCCCTCAGTCAAGGGTTGATGCTGAAGCACTGTGTGAATACACGGTAATATACTATATCTCTGTAAACATCATTAGTGTGAAAAGGATCAAGTGTTTTTGTCATCATACTGCCCCCTAGTGTTCATTTTACCCAGAAAATACAGTTTTACATTTTTTAAAGATTTAAAAAATGTAGGCTGGAGCAGGTATTTTCAATGAGCCTATGTTAAATTAATCTCACTGACAGAAGGCTGATATCTGAGAGGACAAACTTCTGTCAAAATGGGCAAAACCTGCCAGCCATCTCTGCCTATTTTCAAAACCCAAAAAGTGAATTTAAAGCAGGGTTGTGTTCTGATAATAAATGCTTTTAGACGTTGTGGAAAGATGCTGGTCTGTCTTTTTATAAAGTCTTGAAACGTCCCCGATGGCATAAGAATAGCAATGTAAAGACGCCTCAAGAAGATCTCGAGATCCAGGTAAGATTCGGTTAGTCTTTCTCAAGTAGCTGTTGAAATGAAGTGGATTGAGGTCTGAGGATGTATTTATGCCGCCATTCATGATGTCTTTTGTACATAACTTGACATGACAAACTAAGATCTAAGCAGAGGAGCACAATGGGAAAGAGCTGAAGAGAATGTGCTGTTTGGTGCTTGACTGAGGAGAAGTCACTGTGACATTAATAGAGGTTTTTACTCTTGATTGATGCTGTCTTACAATGCGGTTGTTAAAGTGTGCAGTGTGTGTGTGTGTGTGTGTGTGTGTGGTGGTTAATCTAATTGTTTTTGTAAATGTGTGCAGGGTGGATGTTTAGAATGTTTGTGAAATTGACGGATAGACGGATAGACAGATAGATAGATAAATTGAGGATGAAATAACACTTGATACATGCACACCAAACCTATGCTTCAAGACATACAGTCTAGGCCAATCAGATTGAATATTCTAATGAGGGGGAAAGAAAGGAATCTTAAACTTGCTTTTACCTTCTTACCTATAGGCAACTTACCCCTAACCCTAACGCTTACAAACATTAACCCTAAACCCTAACACTAAATAACCCCAACCCTAAACCCTAATTACCAAGCCCCTAAACCCCAACCCCAAATAACCCTAACCCTAACCCTATTTGCTAAACCCTAAACACTAACACTAAATAACCATAAACCCCAACCCTAAATAACTCTATACACTAAACACTAAACCCTAAACCTGGGGTGTCCAAACTAAGGCCCGCGGGCCATCTGCAGCCCGCAATCAGTTTTGTGGCAGCCCGCGAGGCTTTTTATAAGTAATAATAGAATCTGGCCCGCTATACAAAATGAACGTAATTCCATAAATAACCCCCCCCCCCCCATATATATATATATATATATATATATATATATATATATATATATATATATATATATATATATATATATATATGCGTGTCTGTGTGATGTATTTAAAATTTGGCCCGGGACAAAGGTTTTTTTTTCCATCTAACCCTAGCCCTCGGCCCAAAAAGTTTGGACACCCCTGCCCTAAACCCTAACACTAAATAACCCTAAACCCTAACACTAACTAACCCTAAATCCTAAAACTAAATAACCCTTACTGCTAACACTAAATAACCTAACATTAACTAACCCTAAACCCTAAGCCTAAATAACCCTAAACCCTAACACTGAATGACATAAGACACTAAACCCTATTTGCTAAACCCTAAACACTAACACTAAATAACCCTAAACCCTAACACTAAATAACCCTAAACCCTAACACTAAATAACCTAACACTAAATAACCCTAAACCCTAACACTAAATAACCCTAGACACTAAGCGCTAAACCCTAACACTAAATAACCTAACACTAAATAACCTAACACTAAATAACCCTAAACCCCAACACTAAATAACCCTAGACACTAAGCGCTAAACCCTAACACTAAATAACCTAACACTAAATAACCCTAAACCCTAACACTAAATAACCTAACACTAAATAACCCTAAACCCTAACACTAAATAACCTAACACTAAATAACCCTAAACCCTAACACTAAATAACCTAACACTAAATAACCCTAAACCCTAACACTAAATAACCTAACACTAAATAACCCTAAACCCTAACACTAAATAACCTAACACTAAATAACCCTAAACCCTAACACTAAATAACCTAACACTAAATAACCCTAAACCCTAACACTAAATAACCTAACACTAAATAACCCTAAACCCTAACACTAAATAACATAACACTAAATAACCCTAAACCCTAACACAAAATAACCCCAACATTAAATAACCCTAAACCCTAACACAAAATAACCCCAACACTAACTATCCATAAATCCTAAAACTAACCAACACCAAACCCTAACCCTAACCCCAACCCTAAACCCTAACAGTGAATGACATTAGACACTAAACCATATTTGCTAAACCCTAAACACTAACACAAAATAACCCTAAACCCTAACCAACCCCCTAAACCCTAACACTGAATAACATTAGACACTAAACCCTATTTGTTAAACCCTAAACCCTAACCCTAAATAAATCTAAACCCTAACCCTAAATAACCCTAGACACTAAACGCTAAACCCTAAATGCTAATAGCAAATAACCCTAAACCTTAACAATAAGTAACACTAAACCCTAAAACCCTGTAACACCCTCATAAGCGGCCTTTGTAGAGTGAATTTCTGCTAAGGCTTGACATTTCTTAGCAGGATTGAACACTAGATGGTTGGATGGATAGATGGATGGATGGATGGATGGATGGATAGGCAGGCAGGCAGGCAGATAGACAGACAGGCAGACAGACAGACAGACAGACAGACAGATGAAAAACATAAGAATAACAAAAAATAACACAAAACTGTCTCAAACCCCAGAACATCCCCACTTGCACTGCATCTTTTTTTTCTGTAAATCAGCCCTGTTACACCCGAGAGGCTGAAGAGTGTCTGAAACGTCCATCATGCTCAGTTTCTGGACTCATGGGCCTCTGAATGCGCTCATTGTTCATGTGGAGTGTGTGTTTGCTGCAGGGTGGGGTTTCTGGCAGCTGCGAGGTGTCTGATATATTTTTAGTGAGGAGCGACTGCCTGCCACCACAAGGAGGAGACTGAACAAACACTCTGATACGGACCCACATCTGGGAAACTCACAGACTGAGAAGACCACGAGACCAGAGCAGGGCATGCATATTCACAGCTCCAACTAGAGATCTGTGATATGTATAGTCTGTGATAATATCTTAATAGCTGTTTTAATGATGTGTGAGCTGGCTTTGTGGAGTATAAAAAAGCAAACACACTTATTTTGAGAGTCCAAAAGCACTGATTGTTCGATGAAGTCTTGAAGGAGTCTATATTATGAAGGCTAGAAAAAATCTCAGTATTATTTGTGTTTTTAAATTCAGATGATATAGTGCAGAGACATCCCACAAGCAAGAGCAACGTTTGCCTAAATATCAGCGAATACAAATACATGGTTTATTGTGCATCTCAATGCAGCAGTGTGCCATTTGGTTCTTGAATGAATCAGTTTTTGAATTATTCGTTTGAGTCAATGATGGATGGATGGATGGATGGATGGATGGATGGATGGATGGATGGATGGATGGATGGATGGATGGATGGATGGATGGATGGATGGATGGATGGATGGATGGATGGATGGATGGATTGATGGATGGATAGATGGATGGATGGATGGATGGATGGATTCAGATTGATTGATGTATTCAGAGTGATAGATAGATTAAATCTGTTTTTGAATGATTCAATTGAGTCAATGAATCATTTGAAGTGTGTAGGATGGATGGATGGATGGATGGATGGATGGATAGATTCAGATTGATTGATAGATTCAGATTGATAGATAGATTCAATCTGTTTTGAATGATTCAAAAAGTTTATTCTGAGTCAATAAATCATTTGAATCATTTGATGTATGTGGGATAGATAGATAGATAGATAGATAGATAGATAGATAGATAGATAGATAGATAGATAGATAGATAGATAGATAGATAGATAGATAGATAGATAGATAGATAGATAGATAGATAGATAGATAGATAGATAGATAGATAGATAGATGCATGGTGTGCATGGTGGATGGATGGATAGATAGATTCATATTGATTGATAGATTTAAAATGATAGATAGATTCAATCTGTTTTTGATTGAATCAATTGAGTCAATGAATCATTTGAAGTGTGTGGGACGGACGGACGGACAATTCAGATTGATTAATAGATTGAGACTGATAGATAGATTCAATTCAAGATTTGGTTCTTGAATGAATCAGTTTATGAATGATTCGTTTGAGTCAATGATGGATGGATGGATGGATGGATGGATGGATGGATGGATGGATGGATGGATGGATGGATGGATGGATGGATGGATGGATGGATGGATGGATGGATGGATGGATGGATGGATGGATGGATGGATGGATAGATAGATAGATAGATAGATAGATAGATAGATAGATAGATAGATAGATAGATAGATAGATAGATAGATAGATAGATAGATAGATAGATAGATAGATAGATTCAGATTAATAGATTAAATCTCTTTTTGAATGATTCATTTGAGTCAATAAATCATTTGAATCATCCGATGTGTGTGGGATGAATGGAAGGGTGGATAGAAAGATTCAAATTGATTGATAGATTCAATCTGTTTTTGAATGATTCATTTGAGTCAATGAATCATTTGATTCAATTTGAGCGTTCTAATTTCAATTCAGTCTCATTTAGGGTAATTCGCACACTTAGAGTAATCCTAGAGAGTTTGCAGCATGTCTGGGTAAGAGGAGGTGTGTAACATTAGTTTTAGTGTGATTAGGGAAACAGATTTGTTGTTAACGCGGTTCCTCCATTGTCCACATCTGTGCGGCGGGATGAGCGGTGTCCGGTTCTCGATCCACACATCAGCTCAGCGATAGCAGGCTAAATAAAAAGAGAGGAGGAAACCCTGTCTAGACGAGGCTGCTGTCGGCTGCTACACACACCAGCCTCCTGTTTACACAAGGGGGGAACAGCCATACACAGCCAGAACACCATGAGCAGAGAGAAACACAGAGAAGCAGTGCTGTAGAAAAGAGTGTGTGTGTGTGTGTGTGTGTGCGCGTGTGTGTGTGTGTGTGTGTGTGTGTGTGTGTGTGTGTGTGTGTGTGTGTGTGTGTGTGTGTGTGTGTGTGTGTGTGTGGAGTGCTGAAACATATTGATTTACTGAATGTGTTGTGTTTATGTGTGCAGCTGGTATTGGTATTTGTGACATTGTGAGGACCAAATGTCAATACCAGTATTTTTGTGGTTTATATAGTAGAAACATCCTTATTTCTATGGTGAGAGACTGTAAAACATGAAAAAAAATGCGTGCGTGTGTGTGTGTGTGTGTGTGTGTGTGTGTGTGTGTGTGTGTGTGAAGTGCTGAAGCATTCTGACATACAGCATGTGATGTGTGTTTGTGTGTGCACCTGGTATGCATCACATGCATCACATGCCCCCACAAATGTCCCCACAAGTATAGCAATACCAGTAATTGTTTGAGCTTTTGTACAGTATAAACATACTTATTTCTATGGTGAGACCCTGTAAAACATGAAAACCAAATGTGTGTGTGTGTGGTTCTGAATCATTGATATACATTATGGAATGTGTGTTTGTATGTGCACCTGGTATGCATCACATTGTGAGGACCAAATTTTCTGTCCTTTGTACGGTATAAACATCATTAGTTCTATGGTGAGACCCTGTAAAACATGAAAGCCAAATGTGTGTGTTTGGGTAAGGGGTGCTGAAACATATTGCTGTACACTATGTGTTGTGTGTGTAGCTGATATTTCACATTGTGAGGACCAAATGTCCCCACAACTATAGCAATACCAGTAATTGTTTGAGCTTTTGTACAGTATAAACATACTTATTTCTATGGTGAGACCCTGTAAAACATGAAAACCAAATGTGTGGGTGTGGTTCTGAGACATTGATATACACTATCGGATGTGTGTTTGTGTGTGCACCTGGTATGCATCAAGCTGTGAGGACCAAATGTCCCCACAAGTATAGCAATACCAGTAATTGTTTGAGCTTTGTACAGTATAAACATACTTATTTCTATGGTAAGACCCTGTAATAACATATTGATACACACTATGGGAAGTGTGTTTGTGTGTGCACCTGGCATGCATCACATTGTGAAAACCAAATTTTCTCGCCTTTGTACAGTATAAACATTATTTCTACGATCAGAGCCTGTAAAACATGAAAGCCAAATGTGTGTGTTTGGGTAAGGTGTGCTGAAACATATTGCTGTACAGTATGTGTAGTGTGTGTGTAGCTAATATTTCACATTGTGAGGACCAAATGTCCCTACAAGTATAGCAATACCAGTCGTTTTCTGTCCTTTGTACAGTAAAAACCTCATTATTTCTATGATGAGATGCTGTAAATCATGGAAATCAAGTGTGTGTGTTTGGGTAAGGGGTGCTGAAATGTATTGCTGTACAGTATGTGTTGTGTGTGTGTGTAGCTGATATTTCACATTGTTAGGACCAAACGTCCCCACATGTATAGCAATACCAGTAATTTCTGACCTTGTGGGGACATTGTTGTTGATAAATCATCCAGAATGAAGTGCTTTGCAAATGTGAATGGCAGTATGTTTCATGTGAGGGTTGGGTTTAGGGGTAGAGTTGGGGGAGGGGGAGAGAATATACAGCCTGTACAGTATTAACATCACTAGGTCTATGATGTGACCCCATAATACATGAATACCCTATGTGTTTGTGTTCATGTGTATGTGTGATGGGATGCTGAAATACTGCTGCGTGTGTGTGTGTGTGTGTGTGTGTGTGTGTGTGTGTGTGTGTGTGTGTGTGTGTGTGTGTGTGTGTGTGTGTGTGTGTGTGTGTGTGTGTGACAGAAATACACATGTTTTCTTGTGTAGCTAATTTGTTTCTTAATGTGTTTTCACATTACTAGTTGTTAGCACATTGTTAGCATGTTTCTAACACGTGCCGACATATTGCTAGCATTTTATTAGCATGTTTTAACACAGTTAACAATATGTTTTAGCTTTTTGCTAACCTGTTTCTAACTTGTTTGACATGCTGCTCACATTTGAACACATTGCTAACATGGTTTAGCTTGAACACATTGCTAGCTGTGACTAAGATGTTTACTAAAATGTCAGTAGCATGTTTTAGATTTAAAAAATTACTACAGTATTGTTGAATGTTGCTTGCATGTTTCTAACCTTACAGTTTTTGTAGCATGTTTTAACATGATTAGCCAGCCTGATCTCATGAGAAAATGTAAGTATTTTACGTTTTGTCAGTTTAGTGGCTAATTCGTACGAATTCGTACAAGTTCAGTCATATGAAATTGTACGATTTTAAAAAGGAGGCGTGGCAACTAACCCCACCCCTACACCCAACCGTCATTGGGGGATGAGCAAATCATACTAAATTGTACTAATTAGAATATACGCAATTATACGAATCAACCACAAAATCAAAAAGTTACGAACTGCCATTAGATTATGTTGTATTAGCATACTGCTAACATTAGTATGCTAACGTTATTGTTGCTAACATTTCTCTGTCGTTTGAAGTTTGCAACTAATGAAAACGAAGTTGAAACGAAAAGGAAAACAATAGACAGAAGAGAGGTGTGACAGAAACGTACCGTATATTAGCACGACGGACTCCTCGATAGCGTGCTGGTAGCTGAACTGAGAGTCCAGAAGCGCTCGGCTGACAAAAGACCCGTATAACGTTGACTGGTACCAACCCACGTGAAGATGATCAATGTTGACATGCCGAAGACTTCTCATCATCTCCATCTGATACTGAACTGCAAGAGAAAAGAGAAAATAAAGGCATGATGCTGTCATTTCTCAATTGCACAATTTGCTTTATTATTGTTGTTTCCATTATTACATGGAGCTCAGAGCAACTTAAATTCAGGTCACAGTCACTGCAAACAACATGAACACACACACATACACGCACGCACACACACACACACACACACACTACAATATATTGCAGATTACAAAGAGCTGTTAAGGGTTATATGGAGTCTGGGGACCAATATTCAACCAATATGAGCTTTTTAGCTGTAAATATGAATATTTCTTGAATGAAGGTGATGATATTTTCCCTATGAATATGAAAACTGTTGTGCAAAAACAAATGTTTGAACGTTCAAATAAATTAAGAACACGATTAAACATGCACTTCTAGAAAACAGATCCAAAATAAGATACTTGGTTACTAAAGTGAATATTTTTTCAAATCAAATCTAAACATCCTAAATCTAAACATGTAAACAAAAAATAAATAAATATCAATAATGATAATAATACATTACCTAAACAACATAAAAAATACTATTAAAAATGTCAGGTATTTAGTTTAAAAGGCATTATCAAATTTTCAATACTAAAAATAATAATATTTATTATACTTATTTTTTATAATATTTATTATGATTATTAGTATTGTTGGTATTAGAAGTTTTATTATTATTATTATTATTAATAATAATAATAATAATACTTTATTGTATTATATACTTTACATTATTATTATTATTATTATTATTATTATTATTATTATTATTATTATCATCATCATCATCTTTATTATTATTATTATTATTATTATTATTATTATTATTAATATTATTATCATAATTATTAATATTAATAATACAATTATTATTTATTATTATTTTTATTATAATTATTATTATTATTATTATTATTATTATCTTTAATATTAATATTTTAGTTATTATTATTCATATTGTTATTATTAATACTATTTTTATTATAATCGTTATTATTATTATTATTATTATTATTATTATTATTATTATTATAAATAATAATGATACAAATATTATCATTATTATTATTAATACAAATATTATTATTATTATTATTATTATTATTGTTATTGTTATTTGTTTTGTTCAATAACTAATACTATTATTATAATTACCAGTTGTATTAACTTCAATATAATTATTATTAGTAGTAGTAGTAGTAGTAGTAGTAGTAGTAGTAATATTCATTCATTCTTTTTTTTCGGCTTAGTGCCTTTTTTAAACAGGGGTCGCCACAGCGGAATGAACCGCCTACTTAATCAGCATATGTTTTACGTAGCGGATGCCCTTCCAGCTGCAACCCATCTTAGAGAAACATCCACACACTCATTCACACTCATACACTACGAACAATTTAGTTTACCCAATTCACCTGTACCGCATGTCATTGGACTATTATCATTATTATGATTAATATTATTAATACTGTTATTTTTAATATTATCAGTATTATTATTATTACTATTATTATCATCGTTATAATTATTAATACTATTATTATTATTATCATTATTAAACTTGATTATAATAAATATTCAACAGAAGTAACATTAGAATTTGCAGTTGTAATTGTTTTTTTTAAATAAATAAATATAAACAATTACAGAAATTAATTTCAGAACACAACCCTATCGTTACGGATGGATTTTGTCATTTGTAAAAAAATAAAAAATAAAATTAAATTAAAAAAAAGGCTCTGTAAATATCCAGAAAAACTTGAACTATCCTTTCAAAACATGTTCACCATGTAGCACAGTAGCATCTTGCTTTCTTATTATTGAAGAGGATTTTAGGATAAAGTGAGAGTACAGTAAGTAAGATCAAGGTAATCTTATTTAAATCCACAAATGATTAAACGTCAGACTCCTCATGTTCCTCTGTGCTTCAGCAACATGTAAAAATGCATCTTTGTCTATGATGTACAATAAACCTTTCAGACAATCTTATGAGGTTTTATTTTTTTATTTATATATTTAATAAGCCATGACAAATGAAAAGTAAAAATCAAAAAGAAAAAATAGTCTACATAACTGTATATATTGTCACATGTCTACCTAATTCTTTGGTATGTCCATTGGGTATAGTATGTTCACATCAGTATGCAAGTTTACTTAGACGGACGCACAGATGGATGGATGGATGAATGGTCAGAATGATGGACGGATGGATGGACAAATAGATAGATAGATGGATGGATGGATGGATGGATGGATGGATGGATGGATGGATGGATGGATGGATGGATGGATGGATGGATGGATGGATGGATGGATGGATGAATTGATGGATGGATGGACGGATGGATGGATGGATGGATGGATGGATGAATTGATGGATTGATGCATGGAGGGTTAGAATGATGGATGGATAGACAAATAGATGGATGGATGGATGGATGGATGGATGGATGGATGGATGGATGGATGGATGGATGGATGGATGGATGGATGGATGGATGGATGGATGGATGGACGGATGAATGAATTGATGGAGTGATGGGTTGATGGATTGATGCATGAATGGTCAGAATGATAAATGGAAAGACAAATGGATGGATGGATGGATGACCGAATGGACGGACAGATGGATAGATAGTCAGAATGATGAATGAATGGTTAAAATGATGGATGAATGAATGGATGGATCGATTCATGGATTCATGGTCAGAATGATGGATGGATGGACGGACAGATGGATGGTCAGAATGACAAATGAATGGTTATAATGATGGATGGATGAATAGATGGATTGATGCAAGGATGGTCAGAATGATGGATGGATAGACAAATGGATAGATGAATAGATGGATAAATAGACAGACGGACAGATGAATGGATTGATGGATGGATGGATGGATGGATGGATGGATGGATGAATTGATGGATGGATGGATGGACGGATGGATGGATGGATGAATTGATGGAGTGATGGATTGATGGATTGATGGATTGATGCATGGAGGGTTAGAATGATGGATGGATAGACAAATAGATGGATGGATGGATGGATGGATGGATGGATGGATGGATGGATGGATGGATGGACGGATGAATGAATTGATGGAGTGATGGGTTGATGGATTGATGCATGAATGGTCAGAATGATAAATGGAAAGACAAATGGATGGATGGATGGATGGCCGAATGGACGGACAGATGGATAGATAGTCAGAATGATGAATGAATGGTTAAAATGATGGATGAATAAATGGATGGATCGATTCATGGATTCATGGTCAGAATGATGGATGGATGGACGGACAGATGGATGGTCAGAATGACAAATGAATGGTTATAATGATGGATGGATGAATAGATGGATTGATGCAAGGATGGTCAGAATGATGGATGGATAGACAAATGGATAGATGAATAGATGGATAAATAGACGGACGGACAGATGAATGGATTGATGGATGGATGGATGGTCAGAATGATGGATGGATATATGGATGGATGGATAAATGGATGGTCAGAATGATGGATGGATATATGGATGGATGGATAAATGGATGGTCAGAATGATGGATGGATATATGGATGGATGGATAAATGGATGGTCAGAATGATGGATGGATATATGGATAGATGGATGTTTAGAATAAAGAATGAATGGTTAGAATGATTGATGGAAAGAAAATTGGACAGATGGATAAATTAATGAATGGATGGATGGATGGATGGATGGATGGATGGATGGATGGATGGATGAATAAATTAATGAATGGATGGATGGATGGATGGATGGATAAATTAATGAATGGATGGATGGATGGATGGATGGATGGATGGATGGATGGATGGATGGACGGACGGAGGGATGGATGGATGGATTATTGGATGGACAGATGGATCCATGGATGGTCAGAATGATGAATGAATCGTTAGAATGATGGATGGATGGATGGATGGATGGATGGATGGATGGATGGATGGATAGACGGACGGACGGACGGACGGACGGACAGACAGACAGACAGATGGATGGTCAGAATGATAAATGAATGGTTTGAATGATGGATGGATGAATGGATGGATTGATGCATGGGTGATCAGAATGATGGATGGACAGACAAATGGATTAACAGACAGAATGATAAATAGATGGATAGACCACACTGCATTTTTTGTCCCAGAATGTTTTTTTTCTCTCTGGACAATCAAGCTTTTCAGTAAAGAGTCAACTCTGGAAACTTTGACCCAAACACAGCCAGATTTGGCCCTACAAAAAGCGATCAATGTACAAACACATTAAAGCTGGACAACAATTTCCACTCTTGTGTGCCAAACCAAGTCCTGATGTCCCGAAAGAAACCCTAAAGCCCATTGAGTTTCATTCCCAAACGCAGGAGAGAGATAGCAAGATTATTAACATGAGCCCATCAAGGGTCTTCATTTTATTAAAACAGCTGGAGAGTATCGTAAGGTACATTAAATAACAAACGATTCACTCTCATGAGAAAACATCTGGGATATGAAGACTAGCCACAGGACTGAAGGCAACAGTAACTCAAAACAAATAAATAAATTAAAGGAATCAAATAGGCGATCCTTTGGGAAGCACGACAGTGAACGGAAATGTGTTAGAAAAGTGTCGGAGAGGATGAAGAGACGGAAAAGTATTTTAGAGAGGACACAAAACGCACTTCAAAAGCAGAGAAAAATGTGTGCGTACAAAACCACAGACCAGATTCTGCAAAGTACAAATGAGTTGCATGAGAATTACACAAAAAAAGAAAACAGAGATGTAAAAAGGAGACAAAACGCACCAACCCAAAGCCCCTAAAACACTTGAAACAACAACACAAAAAACAAGATAATGAGAGTCTAGCTGATGGCATCCTGTAATTAAATGGATTTTCATTCGGGGAAAAAAAACACCACCCTAAAAAAATATCAAAACAAGGCCAAACCCACCGTATTTTGCATGGAAGATTTCTTTTTTCTTCTTCTCTT
>NC_141039.2:48470000-48492500 GCF_052040795.2 Danio rerio
ATAAAAAGTGGAAATCTTTCAATGAATTATTATGTATAAAATCATTTATAGACTAAAACTATTAAAAATATAAAAAATAAGCAAAATGAACCTGTTTATTCTCTATAAAAAGGAGTAATCTTAATGATAAATATTAGACGATTTGATGAAAATTGCGAGGGATTTTGTACAAAGAAATAATATTAAATTAGCAGATATTAGAAGTGGAAATCTTTGTGACATAAACAGGGTTTCTAAAGGTTTTATCAAGTCAATTGTAAGACTTTTTAAGACCGTTATTTTATTAATTGTGAATGAAATTTCAGACTTACAGTACACAAGACTAAACGCTAAAGATTTTTTAAAGGCCAAGTTAAAACCTTAAAAAGACATAAACAAATGGTATTGTAAGAAAGATAACTAAACCGTATTAATAAGTAAATAGAGTTAATAAATAAAGGTTTCTTAAAACTTTTATTGAAATACTGTTAGTGATTGGATGGGTGTTGGCCCAATTGGGTATAGCTCTACATGGACATAGGAAAATGAAGACCCGTTTATATCCATTTAAAATGATTTAAGATCTACAACAACACTATATTTTAGTGGATTTAAGACTTTTTAAGGCCTAAAATTGTGTTTTTGAAATTTAAGATATTTTAGGACTTTTTAGGACCCCGCAGATAGTCTGATAAATATATTTACAGTGACTTTTAATCAATTAAATGTGTTTGCTAAGATATCCTTTAAATAAAAACAGCTAAATATTAAACAACTACTAGTATTTAAAGACAAGCGAGCAGTTTTAAAGAAAACTGAGCATTTTTAAAAGAAAAGCGAATATTTAAAAAGAAAAGTGAAAATTTCTAAAAGAAAAGTGAGCATTTATACTAGAAAAGTGAGCATTTTTAAAAGAAAAGCAAGTATTTTAAAAGAAAAGTGAGAATTTCTAAAAGAAAAGCGAGCAATTTTAAAAGAAAAGTGAGCATTAGAGATACATATTTCAAATAAATAAACAATACTGACCTATGCAATTATTAAAATTAACTATTAATATTTTAAATTAAATTAACTAAGTTATTATTAAATTAACTATTAAAATGTATTAATTATCATTAGCAATTGTACATCAGTACCAATGTCTTAATAATAAATTATATAAATTAACAATCTTATTTTCACAAAATCCTCAATGATGTACCCACCCAAAGACAAGTAAAGCTATTTTATAGACTGGGTTTTTTACTCTGGTGTTTGAAGACTCTTACGCTTAGTTTTCTGATGCTACACTATAAACTTCAGCTTTATTCAGAGTTCTGAGAGTCTGTCAGAGTTTAAAAACCCTGACCTTTTCTTCTCTTTTTGTGTTTCTTGAGCCTAAGCAGACGCTCAGAGTCGACCGTCCACGTTATTTTCTCCTATTGATGAGAGCAGAAATAGCAGACAAGTCAAAGCTGAGGTTACGCTCCAGCGCTACATGAATGTGAAGTATTAAAGACACTATTCACACTTCACAAAAACAGCAGAGAACAGTTGAGGGAAAGAGCAATGGCGCCATCTAGAGGCAGCGGTTTAACAGTCACGTATTATTTAAAGAGACAGTTCACCTAAAATGTTGACATTTGCTCATTATTTAAACACTTAAATATATTAATGAGTCTCTTTTGAGTTTCTGATGAGTTTTCTCCTTTGAACAAACACAAAAAAAGCATTTTGAATAAAGTAGGAAACTGGCAGCCCTTGACTTCTATATTAGGAAATATTACTATGGAAGTGGTTGAAAGCTTACAACATTCTCCAAAATATCTCCTTTTGTGTTTGACAGATGAAAGAAGCTTTAACGAGTTTGTAACAAGTGAATGGACAGTATATAATGACAGAATTTTCATATTTGGGTGAACTGTCCCTTTAAATCACAACCTTGACTTGTAAATTAGTATTACCAAAACACACATGAATACACAAACAAGTAACCAGCAGAGCAAATAAAAAAGCATGCTACCGACCTAATAACTAATAAAATATGTTATAAATTGAATGGAAAACATTACATTAAATTGTGCTGTTTGGTGAATATCTTAAAGGGGCAGTTCACACACAAAACTGCATTTGCTCACTATAGCTTTAACACTATATTTGTTTTGGATAGTCTCCAGAACAAACCACTATTACACAATGACTTCCCAGATAGCGTACGAATGTGGGCCTCTTTAGGTAGGTATGTGGCACTGGTGGTATTCCTTCGCCCCAGACAAAATAAATGAGAGCCAGAAGTGGCCCACCTGTACAATAGCAAAGGGGGACCAAAGATTCAAATTCACATATGGGCCACTTAAGGCAAAGATTTGGCACTTAATGCAAAATGTAATCTGAATATGAGCCTAAAAACGAGCCCAAAATTATTATGGTCAGTTCTGGTTCATTAGGTTGAATTCTGGCTAATATGTGCTATTGCTTTGGCTTATTTGTGGCCCAGATCTGACAAACAGAAGCAGACCGCCCTAGAGCCATCATTCCATTCAGTATGTTGTCCAGATGTATGTGTCTGGTGTGGGCTGGATCTGGGCCAGAATAAAAGCAAACGGTGGCCCAGAATAGGGTCAGTTCTGGTTCATTTGGTTGAATTTTGACTGATATTTCATATTGCTTTGGCTTAATTGTGGCCCAGATCTGACAAACAGAAGCGAACCGCCCTAGAGCCATCATTCCATGCAGTATGTTGTCCAGAAATGTCTGGTGTGGGTCAGATCTGGGCCAGAATAAAAGCAAACTGTGGGCCAGAATAGGGTCAGTTCTGGTTCATTTGGTTGAGTTTTGACTGATACTTGATATTGCTTTGGCTTAATAGTGGCTCAGACCTGGCAAACAGGAGCAGACCGCCCAAGTGCCATCATTCCATGCGGCATGTAGGCCAGATGCAAGTGTCTGGTGCGGGCCGGATTTGAGCCACATGAATTGGGTTGCCTATTTACCCTAACTTTACCCTAGTTAAACAAGTTACTCTTTAAATGTCACTTTAAGCTGAATACTGCTTTCTAATAGTCAAATATTTTGTGCTGTCATCATGACAAAGATTAAATAAATCACAGGGCTCGAAATTGCGACTAAAATCGGTCTTCCCTGCCGCTATATTGGTTCATATTAGCTGTCAATCACTCAAGACCAAAACTTTTAAAAGTGAGACTTTTCTTCCTTTCTTTTGTCCGTTCTTTCTTGAGGTGTATATTATTTTTCAGTTTAATTACTGATGACTGCTTTGCAGCTTTCAGCATTGAATTGAATGATGTATTATAATATTTTGTTTGTTTTGTAGCAGAAATATTATTTATTAAATTGATGTGCACATAAAAATAATAGCACAAAATAAATATTTCTTACTGCAATGCTTCATTTGTGTTTGATGCAAACCATAAATTTATTTTTCATAAAGTAACAATATTTATATAGCAGATAACTTACATTAAAGCACATTCAAGGCAGCATGATGATGAGAAATATAATTCATTATTAGTATTATTGTCATCATCGTCAGCATTAATATTTTATAATTATTCAACATTCATTTTGGAATTATTGCACAAATATTAAGTCATCACAGCATTAGTTAGATAGTTGTTTCTGGGTTTTGTTAGACCCAATTGATGTTTTCAAATACAATAAATCCCTTAATATACAACTCGTCAAATATATCATTCATTTTTGGTGGGTGCTCCTAAATTTTTTCTGGTGCTCATAATATTTCAGGTTGGGAGCACCGGTGCTACCAAGTAAGAAAGTTAATTTCGAGCCCTGTATCCGTTATTAGAAATGAGTTATTAAAACTATTATGTTTACAAATGTGAAAATCTTTCTCCACTAAACAGAAATTGAGGAACAATATATTCAGGGGGGCTAATAATTCAGACTCCAACTGTATATAGTTTGTTCTTGATCTCTCCAAGACTGTCCTCAAGTCTTTAATAGCTTACTTCTTGTTCTGGGAACTTGTGTGGATTTCTGCCAATAACACACGCCCTGTTTCTGGGTCAGCCTTGCATGTACCCAACCCTAGTTTGCCTTCTCCAAGGGTACTTACTGACAATGTTGGCTGTGCTGGATATGAACTGGCTGACTTTAGCTCTCCAAAAAAAAACCCTCCCTGCTTCCTCACCACAGGCTGTTCACGGGTGCCGGGACTCTGTGTGCTTGTGTGTGATTCACCGTTTTATTTTTGTGGGACCCCTCGTGTCATAAAACAGGGCGTCTTTCTCGGCGCCTGACAGAAAGCGTCGAGTAAGTGATGGATATGAGCTGCTGGCCGAGGCTGGCTTTGGTCATGCTCTGCAAGACTCCAGCAGCAGGTTATCTCTTTAACATCGGGGAATCAGACATCCTTCATACGTCTCCCTCACAGCCTGGATCTCCGCTGCTCCCATTTCAGCTTTTCTGTCTTGTATTTTTCCACAGTAACAAACATACTTCTAGTATTCTACAGTTGAAGTCAGCATTATTTGCTCTCCTGTATATATTATTTCCTAATTTCTGTTTAACGGAGAGAAGATTTTTTTTAGAAACTCATTTCTAAACATAATAGGTTTAATACCTGATAAAGTTATTAAAGTTATAAATCTCTAATAATTTAAAGGCTTAACTAGGGTAATTAGGGTTAAGTTAGGGTAATTAGGCTATATATAATTTTATAACAGTGGGGCAGTGGCGCAGTAGGTCCACTCAAAAAAATCAACTAGGCATGTATTGGATTTACAAAATAAAAATTTGTAAGATTGAAAAGAACAAATCAAGTTTACGTATGTTAAATAATTAATTCATGTTATTTGAAACTGAATCAAGAAATAATCAAACGAATTTGATCAGAACATGTTGATTCAATGAGACTGAGAAGCTTTAAATCGACAACTCTCACTCTGGAGAGTCACTTCGCGCATATCAGTAGGTGGCGGTAGTGCGTTTGGATGTCACCATACGAAAACAAGAAGAAGCATCACCGCGTGTTTTCTGTCCTTTTTGTGTTGAATTCCTTAATTTTAAATCTTGCTTCATAGTATTGTCATTTAAAACATGTAATTTAAACAACAGTGCGAGGCAGTGGCGCAGTGGGTAGCACGTTCGCCTCACAGCAAGAAGGTCGCTGGTTCGAACCTCGGCTCAGTTGGCGTTTCTGTGTGGAGTTCTTTGTGGAGTTTGCATGTTCTCCCTGCCTTCGCGTGGGTTTCCTCCGGGTGCTCCAGTTTCCCCCAAAGTCCAAAGACATGTGGTACAGGTGAATTGGTTAAGCTAAATTGTCTGAGTGTATGAGTGTGTGTGTGTGGATGTTTCCCAGATGGGTTGCGGCTGGAAGGGCATCCGCTGCGTAAAAAACTTGCTGGATAAGTTGGCGGTTCATTCCGCTGTGGTGACCCCAGATTAATAAAGGGACTAAGCCGACAAGAAAATGAATGAATATATAACAGTGGTTTGTTCTGTTGACAATCTAAACTAATACTGCTTAAGGGGGCTAATAATATTGACCTTAAAATGGTTTTAAAAATTAAAAAATTGCTTTTATTCTAGCTGAAATAAAACCAATAAGGCTTTCTCCAGAAGAAAAAATATTATAGGAAATACTTTGAAAAATTCTTGAATCTGTTAAACATCATTTGGGAAATATTTTTTAAAAATTATTGAAAATAAATTCACCGGGCGGCAAATAATTTTGCCTTCAGCTGTATATAATCTTCTAATTCTGACATCATTAACCTAGAAATGAGCTCTAAACTGCGCTTGTATTTGTAAACATAGAGGTGGTCGGGCTTTTGTTGATGGTTTAACTTTTATTTAAAAGGCCACCAAACCCCCCTGTCCAGCTCTGTTTAGGTGGGAATGTCAGGGGAGGGAAAGGGTTTGCATAAAAATAGGAGTTTCTGTTTGGGCACATGCTGATATTCACAGAAGGAAAACAAACACAGACACAGGGGAGAAAGACTGGCTGTGTTTACATGGACATAAATAATCAAATTATTTGGCAAATTTGTGGACTTTAACTGCAGTTGGGCACTTCCACTTTCATTCAGGAACATGTCCTGCATGACCCCTGTGACAAACGAGATATTGGATGCGAGGAACTGCTGGAAGAGTGTTGTTTAAATGGAATGTTTGATACCGCAGGGCGAACGGTGAAAAAAAACTCAGCATTTTACAGTAACTTAGATGCACTCGGTAGGTAGCATCAGAAAGCTGTGTGCATAGACAATCCTGTCACAAAATGCGTCCAAAACCCTACACGACAGTAATAGTTTGATTATTTACATTCAAAAAGCAGTATGTTTACCTATCCACAAGAGTGAAAGTAAATAGTGAGGAGGCTCATCTCTCATTCTCGTGCTACAGATGCTCTGTTTAACTGTTTTCTCTCTAGTGAAACGCTCTGTTTTTACACTCACAAAGTCTGTCATGTAAATAGCAATCATAGCAAATGCACTATGGTGCGACGCAACTGACTCTTAAAGGGAATGGGAGATGAGACTCTGATTGGTTTATTCTCAAAACACACCTATAAATCATTAAGAGAATAAGCTCAACCCTGTTAGACCATGCTGTCATGACTGTGTTTGTCCACCAGATGCCACTGTAGTTCGCTGGGGGTTGCTGGCGAACCACAGTGGCTTTAGAACTACATTTCCATACATTCTTTTGCGTACACACCCGGTCTGTCATCTACACTGATTTACAACCACAGCTGTCTCCGTTCTCCGTTGATTACCTGGACTATATATTCAGTTATTCATCCTGTTTGTCAGTTGGTCATTTTCGTCCTTGGTGGTGTTCCTGATCTTGGTCTTGTATCTTGTTATAGTCTAGTTCGAGTTAATCTGTCTTAGTTTCTTGTTTTGTTTGTTTGCCATTTTGTTACTTTGCACTTTGGATTTTTGTTCCTGTTCTTGATCACTCTAACGTGACATATGTGCCACGGCGGATTTTTCCATCCTTAAAATACCAAAAGTGACATCCCCTTAATGCGTTTGCGCCCTGCGCTTTGCACGTTGCGCATGGATCATCAAAATAAAGCCCTGTATGTGTGAAGGGGGTTTTAGTCTCTGACACTATCTTTAGCAGCTCAAAACTCTAATGGTGGAAGGTTGCTTCCTCGCTCTGGGCTGTTTATGTTAATGAGAGGAAGATGGTCACTAATGGGCGGAGCTTTCTCCCTCTAATGACATGTACAAAAGGGGAATCTCAATCAAAGTGCTTCTGCACTTGTTATCAAGTGTGATTATAAAAAAATATAACTAATTATTACCATTGGAGGCTGGCTGTATTCACATATTATTTCCACACAACTGTGTTTAAACCTCTTATAAAAGTCATTTTTGCATAACAGGTCCTCTTTAAACATTAATTTTACTGCAGATTCTAGGTAAAATGAACACTAGAGGGCAGTATGACGGCAATTTCTTTAGTTCCTTTTCACACTAATGATATGAGACATATCATCAACAAATAAAGGATTGTTTTCATGCAGTTCTTTCCAAAACACTACATAATTACCTGAAAACAAGTTAATAGTGTCTGTGATTTGTAATCAACTACATTTACCTCGTCTATCTATCTCCATATGGACAACTTTTCTAATAGATGTCACTGAGCAACTAAAAAAACTGAGAGAAATAAACAATGGAGGAATCATCATAACACAGTGAACTCCATATCAAACTGATGTTGCCAAATCAGGCAGAACTCTGCATAATGCTTTACATACAGACCATAATAACATTAAGCGCTATATCCACTAAACATCCTAAAAATGGACTTGTGTTTGTGCGCTCCATCTGCTGTAGCATCTGCTCTGGCTGCTTCAACTCTGCAACGTCTTGACAAAATCACAGACTCGCACAGTCCTGTAAAATCCCCATTTTACACAAACGCTCCCCTGGCAGAATAGCATAAGGCCCGTTTCTACTCCTGCCACCGCTAATGTTGCTTTAGTTACATAATAAAATGCTTATATGCTAATATGTTAGGATCTTCAGCTATTTTCTAAATCTGTCATTATGGGCAATTGTGTATCATGATTTGCATACAGATACAGTTAAAAGCAGAAGTTTACATACACTGTATTAAAAGGCACATAACTATTTTAAAAAAAGTCAGATGTTAATGTGACTAAACTTTTAGGATGATCAAATGTGTTTCTGTTATGCTTAATAGCAGAATAATGAGGGATATTGTTTGAAAAATTGTTATAACTTTTCTTGAAAGTCAAGTTTGCATACAATAAGATTATTCTGCCTCTGAAAAAGCTCAGATGATGATGTCAAGGTTTTGGAAGTTTCTGATTGGCTAATTGACAACATTTGAGTTAATGTGAGGCACAACTGTAGAACAGTGTTTAAGGAAAACCCCAAACACACTGCTTCCTTGTGTGACAACATGAGGAAATCAACAAGCCAGAATCAACAACAAAAGCCAGATTACAATTAGCTAAATTAAACTGGGGAAAAGACTAATGTTTGGAGACATGTCCTGTGCTCTGATGGAGCTAAGATTGAACTGTTTGGCTGTAATGACCAGTGTTACATTTGGAGGACAAAGGGGAAAGCTTACAAGCCAAGAAACACCATCCCAACTGTGAAGTATGGAGGCGGCAGCATCATGTTGTGGGGCTGTTTTGCTGCAGGAGGGACTGGTCCACTTCACAGCATAGATGGCATCATGAAGAAAGAACATCATGGAGAAATACTGAAGCAACATCTCAAGACATCAGCCAGGAAATTACAACTATTGGGTCTTCCAAACAGACCAAGACCCTAAGCATACTGCCAAATTAGTTAAAATGTGCTTTAAGTACAACAGAGTGAATGTTTTGGAGTGGCCATCACAAAGCCCTGATCTCAATCCTGTGAAAAATGTATGATCAGAATTGAAAAAGCTTGTGCGAGCAAGACAGCCTACAAATCTGACTCAGTTACACCAATTCTGTCAGGAGGAATGGGACAAAATTCCTGCAAACTATTGTGAGAAGCTTGTGGAAGGATACCCAAAACACTTGACCAAAGTTATACAGTTTAAAAGCAAAGCTAAAAAATACATACCAAGGAAATGTGTGTACACTTTCGACTGTCTAGAAATGAATAAAAAATTCTCAAAAAGAAAATTATCTGATTATTCTGGCATTTAGCAAATGTAAACCATTTAGATAATCCTAACAAATCTAAAATAGTAAGCGTTTAGTATGATTTACCATCAGACATTTTAAAAAAAAAATGGTTATGTTCCTTTTTTTGAGTGTATGTACACTTTTAGTTTCAACTGTAACACAGATCAATATGGACTAAAAGTGATGCATTTTGCATGCCAGGTCACTAGGTGGTGATATGGAACACAATACACCTGTTTAAATACACTACTGTACTTCACTATTGCTGTTTTGGGTGTCAAGTACTCAATTATGCCTAAAGACTGGACATTAAAACAAATGAATGAATGTTCTGAATGTTTCAAATATTTTGCAGCCAAAGTCAAACATCAACATTTCGCAGCCAAAGTCAGACGTTTATTTTATAAATAAAATAGAAAACTGAATCATCATTGCTGCGAGCGCTCTCAAAAAAAAAAGCTCAACTTCATAAAAACCACTTACAGCCAATGCAACCTTACTCCCGGGTTGAGCATAACCTGCAGTAAAGAGCTTTAAAATGATGGGGAAAGCATTACATTATGTTGTATCTTTTTTCACCCCTATTTTCAAGAGCCAAAAGGCCCTAAAAGCATCAATGCAGTTGTCAAACGGCGAACGCAAGGGCAGCTGCTGCATGGAAGTCATTTACTCCAATGATTGCTCTTCATGATCAAATAACAGCCGAGAAACATGAGGCTGTTTTACAAGAGCAGGTGCTACGTATGCTATACGTATGCCACTATGATGATGACTTCACATTCACGTTACACGTGCTTAATGCTTCTTGTATGATTTCCTCAATCTTCAAAATACTTAAACATTTAAAGGGGTCTGCTTGTATAGGGCTGGATAGTATTTTGATTTTTAAAAATGGATCCGCAGTGTGCAGTGTTATTGGTTAAAGATAAGGCGTATTACCTCCCTATTATTAAAATGTTAGCTGTTTAGTATTGTATATTTATACACACTATGTACAGCAGCTACGCTAATTATTCTCTTTATTCTCTATTTCCACCAGGGGGGATACTCTTCCTGAGGCCCTCAGACTATGCAGCGCCACTGATTCGATCCAAGACCAGCGACGAGATGATCCCAAGGTTTCCATAATCCTGGACCAGGCCGTATCCTGAGCAGCTGCTGTGGTGGTCATGGAGGAGTGGAGAGCATGAGACTGATTCCTGTGACGCTCCAGGGACAGACGAGTCTTCGCTGAGGCCCAGCTTCCAGCCTCCGGTGCTTCGACTGCAGCTCTGCACAAAACGTTTCGCCAGAGGAGAAATGGTCATACCCATCTGAGCCTGGTTTCTCTTGAGGATTTTTTTTTTTTTCTTTACTTTCGCCAATTGGTGAAGTTTTTTTTCCTTGCTTCTGTCGCCAGATTGCATGGTTCAGGATCTGTAGAGCTGTGCATCGATGGATTCGCTCTTCAGTGTTTGGACTCTCAGTAGCGAATATTTACCACACTGAACTGAGCTAAACTGAACTGAACTTAAACCTTAAAACTGAACTGACGCTGTTTCAGTTTACTCTGATCTTCTATGTAAAGCTGCTTTGACACAATCTACATTGTAAAAGCGCTATACAAATAAAGGTGATATAGGGTGTTCTTTCTTTTTTCATGACTACTCGACTATGGCCCAATCCCAATTCTACTTTTCTACCCCTTCCTCTTGGCCAAGGGTTAAGGGGAAGGGCTTTAAAATGTACCCCTAAGAATTGGGACAGCACTACGTCACCAGCACACGTCATCATATGTCCTCGTGATCTGATGCTTCATGTGAGATCAGACGATGGCGACTGCTGGAGTGATTCCAGTTGTGTTTTTTATTAGTGTTTATCTTCAGGAAATCACTAAAGGCATATAGGATGTTATCATAATGATCTAATGTGGCAATAAGATCGTAACTGTACTGTGCATTTAGACAGTGGCCATACTCATCAATGTAAACACACCAAAAACAACATTAACATTATAGCAGACACTGTAAAATGCCAATTGACAGCCACTACACATTACTGATAGGGTATTCGAGTGTCAGAATGCTGTGAAACTGCTGTACAGAAGTTAATAATAGGGATTATAGATGGCGAAATTTAGCGGGGGTTTTTTTTGTGCTTTTTTTTTTAAAAAGCATGACGTTAAACCATGAACGCGGTTATGAATATATTACAACACATTTTTGTTTGTCGTAAAAATTTGTGCGTGCGCAAAAAAAGGCGTAGCGGTAAGGGGAAGGGCTAAGGGGTAGAATTGGGTCTATATCTTACATCATAATATATATATATATATATATATATATATATATATATATATATATATATATATATATATATATATTAGGGGTGTCACGATTTCGATTTTTAATCGAAATCGATCGAAATTTATGCTCAATTTTGATTATCGAATCAAAAAATAGAATCGTCGATGCTGCCACGCCACCATGTCACGTCAGCTTAGCTTGCCAAGCGGGAAAAAACAGGCTTGTTGAAGTGCTTGTTGAACTGCAGAAGCAGGAGACCCGTCGAGAGAACTTAAACCCTCTCCTCTTTCAATGAAGTCGCCGGTGTGTAAGCATTTTGGATTTCCAGTGAGTTATGTTGACAACGTTCGTGTTGTCGACAAAAAAACACAGTTTTGCAAGCTCTGCTATAGGGTTCGTCCGATAGACAACACCGGCAACGCGATCCTCCGCCCGCCCCCGTTGCAAATCCGCTCGCGAAAAGTACACACTCAGGCCCTGTTTACACTGTCTTTGTTTTTAAATGGCATTTTAGAACGACAACGATTTGACATCCACAGCGGCGTGTAGCATTTCTGAGCAGCCCTCCTTCCTCACTACCTCTGACACACACACACACACACAGACACAGACGCACACACAAAGCCATGGGTTTGAGACAGCGGGTTCAGGCAGTCAGAGGACTGCTTCAATCTTTCACTCACTTGTACTTTGTCATTTTAGCGAACACCTCAGATACTGTTGGCTGGTTCCTGTTGGTTGTGCGTCTTTTTTACCGACGCCATTATAACGACACAGATCACTGCCTATTCACGAGTCCCGCAGAAAAAGTGATTGACAGGTGGTAATTATGTGTGTATCTTGCCTTTATTCATTTACTGTATGATTTGTTTATGGGTAAAACAAAGACCATGCAGGTCAGGTAGTTTAAACGGTAGGCTACAAATAATTAATTGGTCATTAATTAATTAATTATTCATAATCGAAAATCGAATCGAATCGTGCCTTTAGAATCGAAAATGTAATCGAATCGAGGATTTGGAGGATCGTGACACCCTTAATATATATATACATATATTAACTCATAATATATGATCACAGCGTAGCCCTCGTCCTGGTCTCTCCCACCAGCGCTCGTCTTTATCTGGGTTGTGTATGTGGAGGAGTCGCATCATTAGCGGCATTAGTGTTCTCATCCACTTTGTCGCCGCTGCGCGAAACAAACGGGTTTAGCATCCGTCACCACACAGTTCTCCCCCACTTCAGCACACCGATCTGCTCTGCACTCAGGAGTCTGCGTGAGGGATGGAAACGACCCAGCGTGTGCCCGACACAGATAACTTTATCTGCCGACACAGACATGCGCACCCATTGAAACGCTCAAATCCCAAGCCTGCCAAACACCTTGGCCCAGGCACCTCCACACTCCCGCCGAAGCCACGCGAACGCAGGAGGTGAGACATCAATTTGGGCGCAATGTGAATAACACTTGTGTGGGGATCACGAACGGCAGAGAGGTGCAAGTGTTAGGGAACTTACTTCTGGAAAGTAATTAATTACCAAGTACAACTACTTACTTAGTAATTAATAGTTCACACAACACTGTGAAGAATGCTGGACTCCAATCGATTTGTGTTGGGACAACATGAAGGAACAGGGTATATGCAGAAGGACTTTTAAGTTTCAGTAGCCCAGTTCCAGCACAGCTTTTAAGGTCTGATTTCTTTAAAAATCAGTGATCTTCAGTGCCTGGTTGACATATGATATAAAGTGAGTCTCAGAATGTACCAGAAGCACTGCATTCAATTCCACTGTCCCATGGCATGTCTTTTAAAGGGCCATGAAACCTCCTCGTTTCAGCAGGGTGTTTTCACACCTCTACTTTGGAAAAAGTAAAAAAAGTGGGCGTGTCCAGCTTTGTTTAGGGGGGAGTGTCGAAGGAAGAAAAGAGGCTTGGTGTGGGAGTGTCTATTTGGGTGCACTGAGTTTCAGGCCCCGTTTACACTAGTGCGTTTTAGTTTTAAAACAGCGTTTTAGAATGAAAACGATCCGCGTCCACACTCGCGTTTTACCCAGCGTTTCTGAACTGCTCTCCGTCCACACCAAAACGCTGAAAACGCACATCACGTGACCACACAGACACTCTCGGGCAAGCGCTGCAGCCTGTCTACCCAGATGAGAGCAGTGCTAGTCGGACTTCTCATCAAGCATCTCCCGCTGGATCTAATATCTCACTTTATTTATTAAACGTGATATTTCATTCATCTTGTTGTCTTTATCTAACGACATATTCCCTGACTTTGGTCATTAGAATCTTACTTTTTCTCAGGTAACGTGTTTTGGCTGAGCGCAAAGATAAGTTAATGATTAATGTAAGCACGTACATTCTGTATATTGACTGATCGCTTGCCTTTATTTCCTCTAATGTATAAACTTATTGTATGTTATACTTTTGTAATGGCCATTATCGATTATTAAAACTGATATTCAGCAAAAGAGAGGGTGTGTTTCGTATTTTCACTGAAATTGAAAGGAGACAGTTGTTATCGGCTCCGTTTTGTTATAAATATCCACACAGTGAAGATGACGCTCATATATGCAGCACGGCGCCTCAACATTTCTGCTGTCTGTTTAGTTGTTAATATTAAAATGAAATAGGCAGTTCCTTAAATCATGTATACAATTTATTGTTGAGAAAGTGAAACAATGTAGCCAGGGTGATGTGAATGAAGTTATAAAGTACACTGTTCCCTTTGAAGATTTACCCGTGTCCTCGGTATAATCTGTTTTCCATATCAAACTGAGAAGGGGGAGACTGCAGTCTTGATCAAACATGCGAAGTCTGAACTTACACGGAGAAAATGTAGGACTGAACTGTGTGTGTTAGGCTATTAATATTCAGGAAAAGCCCCAATCAGAGAAGCGAATGTCTGCAGCCCCGCCTCCATTTTCAGATGTCTCCGTTTTCCATCATCCACACTGAGACGGAGCAGCAGCGTTTCAGAATGAAAACGGCCTCTCCAGCGTTTTCGAAACGCTCCGTTTTCGGCGCTCGAGAACTCCGCCGTAGTGTGGACGGTTGGCGTAACCGTAGCAAAACGTATGCGTTTTCAAACTAAAACGCATTAGTGTAAACGGGGCCTCAGAGTCAAAATACACACACACAGGGGAGAAAGTGACTGTGTTTACATGGACATCTGTAGTCGAATTATTTTCCAAATTATTAAATGGTGGACTTTAACTGCAGTTTGGCTCTTTCATTCAGGGAATTCATTCATGTCCCTCGCGACAAATTAGATATTTCATTCGAGGAACTGCTCTAAGCGTGTATTTTTTATGCAATGTTTGATACCGCACGGCGAATGAGAGAATAAAAACCCTCCGCATTTCTGGAAACTTAGATGCACACGGCAGGTAGCGTCAGAAAGCTGATATTCCGGTCACAAAATGCGGCGAAAATCCTACACGAGATTAAAGTTTGGTTGTAGTGCTAACATGTTTACACTTGGTGCAATGGTTAACTTAGTTCAATACGAACAAACTAAATAAACAAAAAGCACTGGTCGCTTACTTATCAAATCTGTAGAGACAGGACAATCACCAGCAACTACACCGCAAAAAATGCTTTTCTTACTTAGATTTTTTGTCTAGTTTTCAGTCAAAATATCTCACAATTCTTAAATCAAGAAGAATTTTCTAGACAAGCAAAACATATTGCCTTGTTTTCAGCAATAATATGCCAAAATGAAGTAAGTTTTTACTTAAAACAAGCTAAATAATCTGCTAATGGGGTAAGCAAAATAATCTTGTTTTTCCTTTTGACATAAGATTATTTTGCTTACCCCATTCTAACAATCTAACAAAATGAGGTTCAGACAACAAACTTTATTATGTTAGCCAAATCTTTTCCTCTTTAATCAGAGGCATTTTACTTAGCAAGTACTCAAAAAATAAGTAGTTTTTTAATAAAATTGAAAACAAATCCAGTGCGTAATTGCATGTTTTCAAGTTTAGAACCTCAAATAAATTAAGTAGCTATAATTGTTTAATTTTTTGTTTGTTTTCAAATTTACTGCTCATGCTTGTAAGAAATACATTTAACAACAACATTTTTGCTGCTTTCATCAAAAACAAGTAGTGTCCCATATTATCAGTATAAAAAATGACAAAAAACATCAGTGTGTGGACTTAGAAATACAAAACAATTCCATTAGTGTGGGAAAACTGAGTTATCAGTCCAATTTCTTTGGGTTGCTACAAGTTAAATATTGTTTTAAAGTACATGACAGATTATTTTTCTTTAAATTAGCCGCATTTTTAAATTGATGTAATTATCAATATTTTCCTGTTTTGAAAATTTCATAAAATTATTCTGGCAACTTAAAAGTTTTAATCTAATCAGCATTTTAGATTTTTTAAGTTACAATAATGTATTAAACTATCTAGTGGTAACAGACCTCTTGAGTTATTTTTAGAGCGAGTGTCCACCAGTGCAAAACAACCAATATATTGTGCAAAGCTAAATAAAAAACACAGGCGGCGAGTCTGATCTGAGCCCAGAAGTCATTTCTGTGATTCAGACCGCCTAACCAAAACAAATCACACAAAATAAACACTAGTCAATGAGCGATGCGCAGCAGCGCAGGCTGAAATATGCTAATGGGAGCATCAGAATGTGTCTCAGGGTAAAATTTACAAATGGAAAGATGGAAATGGACACAAGCACCATTAGTGGACAAACAAACGCAAACATCTGCCACAAGCACACATGCTTTTCTAACGACCCCGACCCGAATTTTGGCAGGCCTCGGGGTGAGACGCAGCCTTCGGGCACTTATTACTGACCTATAAACTATCCTTCAGGACAGGCGGAGGAGAAAAGAGCGAGACGAGGAGGAGTTGCTGGAGGGGGAAAAGAAAAAAGAGGAGTTTGTTATGGTGCAGAGCAATGCATTTCAAAGCAAATATTTCTGGGGAAAGTGCGGTGCCCAGGGGCTGGTGAACAGCGCTGATCTGATCGGATCTAACCGGAGATTAACCGCGGCTTTAATCCTCACCACAGGCTGCGGAGGAGACGTGACGGGCCGCGATACACCCTCACCAGGGCAAACGACTGAGCAAAACCTTATTAGGCCGTGCTGTAAACTTCACTGTCTTGTTACTAGTCCAAATGTCTAAAAATTGCAAAACAACAACACTGCAAGAAATGCTTTTCTTAATTGGATTTTTCATTCATTCATTCATTTTCCTTCGGCTTAAGGCTGATTTGTACTTGCACGCATATGATCGCATTTCACACACAACCATCTCTAGGGTTTACAGAGTTCGCAAAACAGAAAATATCCAGAGAGCGGCAGTTCTGTGGACGCAAATGCCTTATTGATGGTCAGAGGAGAATGGCCAGACTGGTTCCAGCTGATAGAAAGACAACAGTAACTCAAATAAGCACTCGTTACAACCGAGGTCTGCAGAAGAGCATCTCTGAACACACAACACGTCCAACCTTGAGGCGGATGGGCTACAGCAGCAGAAGAGCACACCGGGTGCCACTCCTGTCAGCTAAGAACAGGAAACACAGACTCACCAAAACTGGACAATAGAAGATTGGAGAAACGTTGCCTGGTCTAATGAGTCTTTATTTCTGCTGACAAATTCAGATGCTCGCCTCAGAATTTGCTATCAACAACATGAAAGCATGGATCCATCCTGCCTTGTATCAGCGGTTCAGGCTGGTGGTGGTGGTGTAATGGTGTGGGGAGATTTTCTTGGCACATTTTGGGCTCATTAGTACCAATTGAGCATCATGTCAACGCCACAGCCTACCTGAGTATTGCTGCTGACCATGTCCATCCCTTTATGAGCACAGTGTCTCCATCTTCTGATGGCTACTTCCAGCAGGATAACACACCATGCTATAAAGCCTGAATCATCTCAGACTGGTTTCTTAAACATGACTAAATGTCAAGCACATGTTTTTCAATAAGTTGTGTACAGTTTTGTTTTTGTTATAAACTCATAATATAATGTGACAATTAATTTACACCCTTGAATAGTTTAAAGTTATGAGTTTTAAAAGAAAGAGTTGCTTGTGGCGTATAACTGATCACATGTTTAAGTTGAGTAAAGTGCGGGACCATTGCATTGTGTCGAACTGACATGGTGGCAGAAAGAAGCTAACGATACAGAGCTAGAGAAAATTCATTAATCTGCATGGTCTAAGAGGGCGCACATGGTTCATGTTTAATTCTGTTACATTTTGTGCATAGAATTGTTTCACAGTTGAAGTCAGAATTATTAGCCCCCCAGAATTTTTAGCCCAGTTTATATTTTTTTCTCAATTTCTGTTTAACAGAGATTTTTTCATCACATTTCCAAACATAATAGTTTTAATAACTCATCTCTAATAACTGATTTATTTTATCTTTTCACATGATGACAGATAATAATAGTTTATTAGATATTTTTAAGACACTTCTACACAGTTTAAAGTTAATTTTTTAAGGCTTAACTAAGTTAATTAGGTTAACTAGGCTGGTTAGAGTAATTAGGCAAGTTATTGTATAATGATGGTTTGTTCTGTAGACAGTCGAAAACAAATATAGCGTAATGGGGCTAATAATATTGTCCTTAAATGGTGCTTAAATAATTAAAAACTTCTTTTATTCTCGCCGAAAAAAAACAAATAAGACTTTCTCCAGAAGAAAAAATATTATCAGACATACTGTGAAAATTTCCTTTCTCTGTTAAACATCCTTTAAGAAACATTTAAAAAAGAAAAAAAAAATCTAAGGTGGGCTAATAACTCTGACTTCAACTGTATGTCAGCTTAGGTGAATGAAGATGTGTGTAAAGACTGATGTTACTGGATTCGGAGTGGTCATTTAAATGAGAGACTGAGAAAAGCACTCTGAGAAATGCAAATTTTGAAAGTAATATGCTTTATTTCTCGTAGTTTTCACGGTGTCTACTGAAAAGGAGAGAGAAACAAATAAACAGCAAAGACATCAGTACAAAGCGTGGCTTTCATTTTATTTAGACTAATGCAGCTACAGTGACAATGAGTTCACTGTACCCAAATGGCCTCCACAGTCACCAGAACTCAATCCAATAGAGCACCTTTGGGATGTGGTGGAACAGGAGATTGGCATCATGGATATGCAGCCGACAAATCTGCAGCAACTGTGTGATGCTATCATGTCAATATGGAGCAAAATCTCTGAGGAATATTTCCAGTAGCTTGTTGAATCTCTGCCATGAAGGATGAAGTCAGTTCTGAAGGCAAAAGCGGGTCCAACCCGGTACTAGTAAGGTGTACCTAATAAAGTGGCCAGTGAGTGTAGCTCAACATACTGAAATTAAAATCTTTAAAGGGGACTTATTATGCAAAAATCACTTCTATTAGGGGTTTAAACTGTTTTTTGATAAGAGTCTGTGAATATAACCAGGCTCTAAAGTCAAAATATATTGTATTTGATATATTCAGATATAAACAAGTATGAAGAAACACTTTGATTGACATTCTCGCTTTGTACGTGTCATCAGAGGAGGAAGCCCCGCCCACTAGTGACCATCTCTCCCTCATATGCATAGGAGGTTAGTTTTATTTTTGAATCTGCCACTATGCTGACACACAGGCATTTGTAGCTCCGCCCTCTTTGGAAAACATCACAATCTCATTTAAATTTAAAGCGACAGCCACCAAAATGCCACAATTAGGCTCAAAGCCTATAAAAGGGTCAGTTTCAGAGAGTTATTAAACATTATTTGTGCGGTACTTTGAGCTGAAACGTCACACACACACTATTTTTAAAAGTGGCATAATACTGTAGGTCTGAACAGATGATAAATTTGTGGTTGGTAAAGTCCAGGAACGCAAAAAACGATTTAATATGAGGGATAAACCTGTATTGGTTTACTCTAATCTAGACCAGCTTTAAAACCATGCACACAAGAGAAACGCAAAGACTAGTTCAAGATCTTGTTTCCAGCAGGCTCTGCAGTTTTACACCCTCGAATTCAGCAAAATGAAGAAGACAGAAAATAAAAATCCCTCCCGGAGCACATTAGGATGCGGAGCACGACACCCGGCTGACGACATCCCTGAAAGCCTTCATTTTTCTCCAGCCGCTCGCTGTTAACTGTGCCACACACCTCTCCTCTGTCACAAACCCCAAATCAAGCTAAAAATACATCACTCCTGTCACCTAATGCTCCGCTCATGTACAAAATACAAACTTACAAACAGCCTAAATGGATAATCCATTCTCGCAGCACCTCCGCCTGCAACCCGAGTTAATCTACAAGATCATTTCCACAATGAATACTCAATTTTTCTGGCAGGAAATATGGACTGCGGATTACCTCCGACAGCACAGAGCTGCAATCTTTAAGTCATACGCAGTTTTATTTATGCATTTATCAGATAAAGTCCCACCACACACACACACACACACACAGATGGAGAAACTGAACTCACAAACACTAAGCAGATTTCATAAGAGCCACACTGACACCTGCTGGAGGAAACACAGGACTGCGCTCTTATTCTGCAACTCAGCGGGAACATTGTGATTTCTTTTATCTCTGCCATGATGACAGTACATAATATCTGACTAGATGTTTTTCAACATACTAGTATTCAGCTTAACCAGTTAAACTCTAATATTTCGGGATTACCGCCTGGATTTTGCCTACCCAAATTTAAAAGCCTCCCAAATCCACATGCAGAGGTGTAAATGCAAAAATTTATTACCATTTTACAGAAAACCCTTTGAATTTTCATAAAACACTATTGAAAGTGTTTAAAATATCTGTATATGCTGCCTGTGTTATAATAAACACCTAAAAAGAGGCGCTTTTTGTATTATTTTTTATTAACTCAAATTTGAAAGTGTATCTTTTAGTTTGTGTGTGGTCTAGCGAGCTGTAATTAATGTTGGTGGTTCCTGCACATGTCTGTAATCATAGGAAATCGTACGAATTCATACGAATTAGCCACTAAATGAAAAAGTTACGAATTGCCGTAAGATTGTGTTGCATTAACTGGCCTTCAGCAGCAGCGGTGAACTCTCTCCGACTAAAAGCTGCAGAAATAAACTCCAAAACAACACAAAATGTAGTAGACAAACGTGTGTGCTACCAACCAAACATTAGAGTTTTCCATTCACGTTTACAAATTTGTACAGAATCAGGCCCATGAAATCAAATCACTGCTGTGTCAAAGCATGTAGAGAGAAACAATCCCCTGAGGAGACCTCGCGAGCATTAGCATAACACTGCTGCCACTTACAGAACGCACTACATGAACACAAGAGCAGGCTTGAGGATGAAGCTCGATGACCTTCTCTGGGGAAAATAAATAAGAAACGCATTAATTTCCTTTCAAATTAATCCGACTACTTTAATGCTTTAAAACTAAATAGGTAATAATTAGATTTATTTCCTGACATTAACATGAAAATAATGTGCTTTTGGATATATTTCCTCTCTATTTCTGATATCCTGGATTGACATGAAGTTCGAAAGATCAGGGTTGGCAGGATTTATTGGTTTTGAAAGACGTCTTTAATAGCTGCACTTAACTGCTGTAAAATACAATAACTATAATTTTGTGTATAAGTATTACAATTTACAATAAATATGCAGAGTAGAATCTGAAGCTCTTGGGCCCTATCATACACCCGGCGCAATGTGGCGCAAGGGGTGGCGCAATACTCTTTTGCTACTTTACGCTTGGCGCAAGGGTCATTTTGAGGCGTTGCGCTGCGCTGTTTAAATAGCAAATGCATTTGCGCTTAAATGTGCGCCCATAGGCGTTCTGGTCTAAAAAGCAGGCGTGTTTTGGTGCGTTGCTATTTAGAGAAACTGTAAATAGTCTGATCTTTAGACCAGAACAAAGTCGGTCTATTGTCTGGCGCAAAGTGCGCCTGGCTTACACACTACACACAAGATGCAATACGCAAATATCTTTACATATGAAAAATATATATCTTTAAGATATATATATATATAATAAGGATATATATATAGGATATAAATATAAATGATTAAAATATTACAAAACATATTAATTTATAGCCTACATGAATTTAAAAACCACCGCCTTCATATTTTCTTCATCTCGGGAGGCTTTTTCAGTTCATTCAATTTGCTTCTGTATAATGTTATTATTATTAGCAGTATTATTTATTATATCCATATTTATATTTGTTTTATTAAAAACAAGCTTAGATTTGTCCATGTGTCAGGTTTTAGACCACATGGAGCATAGCAGGTGTATTTGGAAATAACTCAGTATTTTGAGCACACTTTGTTATTATTGTTCATTTATTCGTTTGCTGGAAATTACTGAATTTAGAAGTAGTTTTGAAACAAATCTTTGCGATTAACAAACAAAATTAATTATTTATAGGCTAATTGATGTCTGTGCGGTAAGGTTTCCCTATCCACGAGAGCAAAAGTGAAAGAGAACTTACTTTACGTCATGTTAATAGCAATGCGCTTATGGCGCGACGCAGCTGACTCTTAAAGAGAATGGGAGATGAGACTCTGATTGGTTTATTCTCAAAACACACCTTTAACTCATTAAGAAAATAAACTCAACCCTTTTAGACCACGCGCCATGGTGCAAAGCAGATTTTCCCGTCCTTAAATTCTGTTCTGACACGCCCTGAAAGCGTTTGCGCCCTGCGTTTTGTGCAGGGACCATCAAAATAGAGCCCCTTATGTCTGTTTCCAACGCTACAAAACAAACCACTGTTGTCCAATAACTCATCCACTTAGGCTTCCCTACTTAACCTAATTAAGCCTTTAAATTGCACTGTAAGCTGAATACTGGTATCTTCAAAAATGTCTAGCGAAATATACTCACTGTTTACCCCCAAATGAGTTTCTTTCCTCTGTTAAACGCTAACAAAACTATTTTACAGAATATTAAAAACCAGTAACCATTCACTTTAATAGTAAAATAAACAGATACAATAAAAGTCAATGGTTACCGATTTCCAACATTTTTCTAAATATCTTCTTTTGTGTTCAACGGAAACTTATAAAGGTTTAAAACAAGTAAAGGGTGACTAAATGTATAATTTCTGGGTCGCTGTCCCTTTAAAGAGCATTAAGAGCACC